>NC_133324.1:552304227-552604227 GCF_042186555.1 Aquarana catesbeiana
CTAGTGCCGACCTTCCATCTCTCAGCGATTCTGTGCTAGAATGCTTGTGCTTAACATATGATAGCTGCATTTAAAGCACACACTTTAAATGATTTTTAAGGAAAGAATTAAGGAATTTTAAGGAAGGTAGATTTTTTTTCTCTGCTTGGAGGTCAGGTTTAAACATGTAAGACTAAAAAATACACTGCATATTACCCTAAAAACCAGACATAGACTGGATGATTTTTGGGCCTAACCTGAAAAGATTCTTAGAAATGAATTTTTAAATGATGATGATAATCTTAAAAATGCAAGTAATTCGTAAATCAATTTTGGTTAAAATTGTCTCTTGTCCACATTGTACAGTATGTTTTAGACATGTAGCAAAGTTTACATAAGTTGTCACTGAACTGCCCATCTCTCTTTACCTCAGTTTGCAAAGAATGATTCTCTTCATGGTGGAAATCAGTTTGTTTGATATTTGTCAGTTTAATTGATTTATAAATGCCATCTAACACAATGTTGTAAAGGTTTATTAGATTTTCATCAGATTATTCTCTCTATGGTCAACTTTAGAGCCACAAATATTGTGTCAAAAATTATTACTACTGATGATATATGCCTGGATTTGCCATGATAAGTAAAGCAACTGGTTCACTTTAAAGCAGTAATAAACACCGCAGGAACACTTGTACCTACTGGTAAGCTTATAATAAAGCTTACCAGTAGGTACAAGGAATATCTCCTAATGCCCCGTACACGCGATCAGATTTTCCGACAACAAATGTTGGATGTGAGCTTTTTGTCGGAAAGTCCGATCGTGTGCACGGGGCATAAGACTCACTTCACACCAATGCATTTTTTTAATGCTTTTTGCAGAAACCCACTACAGTCCACTACAGTCCATTTAACATGGTTTTCTATGGGACAAGTTCACATCTATGCTTTCCAAAAGTCCCTGCATCAGGGACTTTTTTTAGGCTGCATTGACACCTGAGCGTTTTGAATCACGGGCAGATTTGCCGCGATTCTGTTCGCGATTTCAAAACAACCAGGTGTGAATGACAATTCACACAACGCACCTTTCAGATGCTATTCATTTGAATGGCACCTAAAAATGCATTGTGGTTCTGCCACGGTTGTCCCACGATAAATTGCGGCAAACCGCACCGCGTGAAGCTTGTCGCCCAATCAATAGACTTCAACGGAGAAGCTGCAGAAACACATGTAGTTTGTTTTTGCTGCGATTTGCGTTTATTATTCCACCCAACAACAAATTGGCCCAAAAAATGCAAAACGCATAAAAAAACACAAAAAAAAATGCATCAAAAACGCATGTGCAAAAACACAAAATGCACTGCAGAAGAGCAAACTACATAGGTGTGAACCAAGCCTTAACGTTCATAATTTAGGAGATATTTACTGTTTCTTTAGCCCAGTGCAGCTTTTTACTGCTCAGGCACCCGTGCATTCACATGGGGCTTTGAGAGAGTCCTCAGCCTTGTGTAAACTTTGACTGGGATTGACTCGTGGCTTACACAGGGATTCTTCTCTTCACTGCAGATATTAAGGGAGCAAAAAGAAGGTAGGAAAGTAAGTATAGCTGTTATACAAAAAAGGCAGCCATCCCAAATTCTAGCTTTATAGTTGCGTATATAAGCAAATCACAGGCCCACTTTGCTGCGAGAATTTATTGGATCCCTTTTGGAGTATTGATGTTGGCTGCTTTTTGCTGAACCGCATAGGGATAATGCAAGCGATTTTGTTCAAATGAGCTAATTATCATAAAATAGGCATATATAAAATATAAAAGAGAAGAGCAGGAATGTAAAAAAACAATACATACTCGCCTAGATGGCTGCAAAGACTGTGGATTGCTCAGTTTTTGGCTCCGATCTGAGCACAGACTCTGTGCTCTGCCCCTCCAGTGCTCACTGGAGTGCTGGGCTGTGGAGGGGACAGGAGCAGCTGGCTCAGGTTCTCAGTAGTATGCTTGAGAGCCTGAGCCAGCTGCCGGTCAGGCATCTGGGTGGATCCCAACATTATTGTTGGGAGCCTGGACCAGCTCTGTGATGTCAGCGGACAGTGAAATTTAGCCATCTGTCAAATAAACATATAGAATGCCATCATAATTAAAGAAATTAAAGGAGTGAAGCAGTGTATTCTATCACCTTTCTAACTTTCTGCCCGGTTCTTCCCAGGATACTGTCAACTATCACTTATAGCCTAAACTGGTCTCTAACATTACAGGTTGGGTTTTATGAAAATTAGACAACTAATTTTCTATACAGTATATTTTTGTACATTCATTGTCATACATACAGAGGTAATGTCTTTTTTAAGTAGCATGAGATTAAAATGTCCATCAGAATAGCAACTAAAAAAGTTTTCTCTCCATAGGTGGTTTTAATGCAGAGGGTTTTCTCTCGTCTGTGGAATGTTATTGCCCTGAAAATAATGAATGGAGAGAAGTGACTGAAATGCCAACAAGTTGTAGTGGCATGGGTGTAGCTGTAACCATGGAGCCTTGTCCTAATGGTATTGATGATGCTGAAGAGACCTGATCAATAAGATTTGAAAGTCATTTTGTTTGTAGCTACATTTTACTCATAATAAGGGTATCGTTAGAAATAGCCAATAGTTTAAAGTGAAAATTGAGCTACCCTGTTTCCCCAAAAATAAGACCTAGCGTGATTGTTGGTGATGGCTGCAATATAAGCCCTACCCCCCAAATAAGCCCTAGTTAAAGTCCTTGTAGGTGTTATTTTCAGGGTAGGGCTTATTTTCAGGGACACAGGGTAGGGCTTATTTGGGGGGTAGGGCTTATATTGCAGCCATCACTGACAATCACACTAGGTCTTATTTTCGGGGAAACAGGGTATATGATGATGAAAACTTGAAATCCATCTTTTTAATAAGAGATGTTATATTTTAAATACACAAATGCATTACATACAAACAATTTATGCTGTATATACCTTTCTAGTTTACCTATATTTTGTATTATGAGTTGTGAGGTTCATGCAGACGTCTGCATGTGGGAAGTTATGTACACAGCATTACCACTGTGTCCATTCACTGAGACACCATGTTTGGAGCACCCTCTAACCTTGCAATGACCATGTATTGTGTATAATGTTTAATCACTGCCACCAAAAAAAAGTGTTGATAACCTGGGGCGTCTTGATCTTTACAGCAGAACTTTTCTAGTTGTCCAGGCCAAGCAGCCCTACAAAGTAATTCCAAACAGTCTGCTTATGTTTCATGTATTCTTTTGGTGCTGTCTGCTGCAGTTACAAACATGGTTGCCACTGTCATGTCTGGATTTTCCCTTGGATACATTTTAGTATGTGGTCCAGACTTCATTTTCTTCTAAGTAGATTTTTACTTCAGATATCAGAACACGGGCAGGTGAAGACAAGGCCAGGAGATTGGTAAAGCAGAATACCGTGAAAGGCACATGGTTTGAGAATGACATATTGCAGATGAAAAAACACTTAGATATTTAGGGGACAACCCCTAAACTGACATGAGAAAATTAAGGAAAGTAATTGGGATGTACATAAAGTTTAGTAATAGGCACCTTCCAAAGACACATTATTACTGCACTAACTGCACTTTGAAAACCTTGGGACTTTTTTTTCACTTCCTGAGGATGGCACACAAGTGTTGATCATAGTTAGAATCTAGTTTTTAAAAAAAGAGTAAAGGCAAAAAATGGCAATGTAAGTGTTTCTACTCAAAGAATGTCAACAAAAACTGAATTGTCATGATTGGTGGACTTCTGTAAACGACCTATAAGCTTTCAAGTGGAACTATAGGCAAAACATTTTTTTCATTTTGGATACAAGGGAGGGCTGTAGCCCCTGTTGGCTTATTTTTTGCTATCTGTGTCCCATTGGGGAGATTTACCTTCACTTCCTGTCACATAGCCAAAACAGCAAGTGAGAGGAAATCGCTGCAAATTTAGGGAACCCGTGAGGGACTAGAACTATATTTAAAGCACTGTGTAAACTGTCAGCACTAGATAAATCTTGTATAATAATAATAATAATAACTAGTGTCCCAATTGGAAGATTTCCCTTCTATTATTTTTCTGGGGACAACCTGAAATTTGGGATTTTCATTTACTTTGACTTTCAATGCTAATTTTAAACAGGACAAATAGAGGGGGTCAACCTCCCTAACGGGGAACAGACAGCAATAAAAAACTGATGGGGGTTCTAATCCCTCTCCACTCTATTCAAAACTAAAGCAAAAGTTATGCAATTAACTATGTGTTAACACTTTCTACACACACATGTAGACAGGCTTTCAAAAGCTTATGAAAGCTGCTATTTGGGTGTTATTTTCCATACCTATTGTAGAACACCATCACTTTCACTTTCATTAGATTTATAGAGATGTCGCATAAATTGAAAATAATTGCTTTTTATGCTAGGAGTCACACAAGAGTCATGGAGACTGATTTTCAGTCTGGAACCTTGTAGGACCAATGGAAAGAAGCTACCATTGTAACCTAATTTATGTTAATAAGACGTTTTGTTTATTATATACAGATAACCTAATCTAAGCTATACAGCGTGGACGAATCACCCACTGTGCTAATTGTATTCCGATACCCACCTATGGTGGCTGTTAGAATACCCAAACTGCAGATGCAAGGGGTAGGTTGTTTTTCAGGATCCTGCTTGGGCACAATTATCATTTTTAAAATCTCTAATTTGAGTTTAGATCTAATTTAATGCCTAATTGAAATTGCAGTTTAAATTAGCTAATTGCATTCCAAGTGCATCAAAACAATAGATGTTTAAAGTCTTACAGTTAATTTTCTTTAAAATGTAGCCATAATGGATGAATGAGCCGTGATTGGGTAACCCTACTCACCTCCCCTGCCACTTCTCAATACTTGCCCCCAGTGGCAGCTGGTGCTCAAGATTTTAAGCACAAACTAACAGCATCCCCCCCCCCCTCAATGGGAGATGGCCGGCGATCACCCAACACCCCCTCCCGGCAAGAGACAGACAGCGATCACCAAACCCCCCCGTGGAGGCAGTGCACTGTGAATGTACATGATGCCCTACCTTATGGAGGCAGGAGGAAGGAAGAGTCGGGGCCATTCTGTCCTATTCTCCTGGTGAGACATTCTCCTCCCAGCCACACTGGAACAGGAAGTGTGTCCTGAGACACAATTGGCCAGGGAGTCCTAAGACTCAATTGGGGGAGACAGAATTGGCTGGGAGGAGAATGAGGAAGACAATAGCGAATATTCATTCATTATTGTCACACAAGTGGGTGTTGGCTTCATCGGACCTTTAGCGGACTTTTCCAGTCTAAAATCTGACGGACTTTAGATTTGGAACATGCTTCAAATCTTTACGGCGTAACTCCGCCAGACCCAGAAATCCGCTCAACTGTATGCTAGTCCGACGGACAAAAAACGACGCTAGGGCAGCTATTGGCTACTGGCTATCAACTTCCTTATTTTAGTCCGGTGTAGATCATCACATACGAATCCGTCAGACTTTGGTGTGATTGTGTGTAGGCAAGTCTGTTTGTTAAAAAGTCAGTCGGAAGTCCATTAAAAGTCAGTTGAAAGTCTGTCGGAAAGTCCATCGGACCAGTCCGGTTGTAAAGTTCGCCCGTGTGTACGTGGCTTTAGATGTCAGACTCTTTTGTTCATCCTTTCTTACCTAATTTGAGACTATATTACCAAGTAAAATGCCTACCATTGAACTCTGCGATGAAGGTAACACCATATTGACCTTGCAGATTCTTTAGCATACCTAGTACGATCTGGATGACCCATGACAATAGTGCCCAATCTTCTCCTATTACTTCTATTGGATATCCTCTCTCTGTCACAATATGCTACACTGTTCAGTTAATCAGTGTGATACAATGATGTAAGACTGGTCTGTATTAAACATGTAGTTCTCATTTTGTACCTTGGCAATGGAACCTCTTTGTACATTTTTTAATAAACTAATATTGAACTAAAATGCAACCACAGCTTGAGTAGAAAAGCCTGTCCCCTGCCAGCATGCTGCACAGGGGGATATTTACTTTCTATGAATAACTCTTTGCAGAGATCTGACACCCCCCCTGCAGCATCAGAGCAAGAGCTGTCCAATGAGCAAAGAGCATGAGCTTTGCTGATTGCAGAGCTGTAGGTCTGACTCAACGGGCCATTATGGACCCCTGCAATGAGACCACTGCTTCCTCCGCAGTGACCAATCATCCTGATCTTGCAGCTGCTGGTGGGGGCAAACTTTTAAACAAGCCGTGGCTGCATTCTAAAGCAAAATAACTAAGATAATAAAGCGGAACTACACTGCACCACAAACCAAAAACGCTTCATTTGTAATATTCAAAGAAAACTCACTCATCCATTCATCTCTCCATGTCTCTTTATTTTGCTGCAAAATCACTTTGCAAAACACCCTCATCAAATTTCTGGCTGTGCCTATCTTGAGTAAGGGCAAATAATTGTATGTAGCATTTACTTCCTGGAATCCACCTGCTCTTAGCTCAGGCAAATAGGCACAGAAGGGTGTGTCTAGAGGAGTAAACTCCTCTTCTACTGGAATGTTTGAAATCATTTGCCTAGGTCTGGAAACCGTGAAGCAACTGAAGAAAAGTAAAAAAATGATTAAAGCAATTACATATAATATACTTTTCTATCAATTTAATAATGCTAGCAGCATAAGACCTACAAATAGTGTTGATTGAGAGAGTGAAGTTCCGCTTCATCTTTTGTTTTAATGTAACAGGAATGTATTTAATATAAACTGACGGCACAATTGATCTTTGTGTAAAGGTTTTAGAAGGATATTGGTTCAGTTTAATACTAGTAGTGTTAAACAGACCCTGAAGTATAGCTTACTTCCTGCTGTCTGCTACTCTGTATTGTGTAACATGTTTGCTACATAATTCTAAAAATATGAGCTTTGTAAGTAGTTTTCAACATATTGGTTGCCTATGATATCTACCTCTGCTTTGTTCTTTGGGCTGTATTGTAAGAACATTTTTAATATTGCCAAAATTGACAATGATGACTTGCTAAGAAACTTTAAACTGTACCTTGTATACCCCAGCATTTTTTTTTTGTAAATTGTAATTTTATTATGAAAATACATATTTATCGAAAATGGAATTCTATGTACAGCAGAATATTAAATGATAGTTTACAATGCAGAAGCAAATGTTTCTTTAAAGTCTTTCTTCAATAAGAACTTAAAGTCTATGACAAACCAACATTCCTGATATGTGCCTGCTGTACCATGTACTTGTGAGAAAAATGATCCAGTTTTCTTTATATTGCCTGGGGATCTGGTGTTTCTGAAAGTCTCACTGATTTCCTATCAAAAACTGACCACACTCGATATGAGAGCACAGCATGGTCAGTTTTCTGTCTGTGCTGGGAGCTAATCTAATTATCAGGCTTGTACGCACCCCCTCTGCACAGCAATTTACTAGAAAGGTCGGTGTGCTGCTGTTTCTCCTCTACCAGTTCACTGAGCTTCTTATGCAGCTAAGGAAAGATTATGCAATCACTTATAAAAAAGGGGAAAATGTATTCATAATATTATTTATATGTATAAATAAATATTTGCCTTTCATTTCTATTATAAACTGAATGGGTTGTTTTACAAGCTGAAGATTTACCTATTCTTTCAATAAACACGCACAACAATGCCTGGGACCAGGCAGGGACTGCGGTCATGGGAGAATTAAACATTAAGGCAGGCAGTTCCCTGACTTAGAGATGAGCTGTGTCACTGCGCGCAGTAATAAAAGTACAGAGTGCCTCTGAAAAGTGCTGTCCTATGTCACTACACACTATAACTTAATGCCCGTTGTGATTAGTAGGGATGCTGCTGAGCCCATGCCCTCTCCACCAGTCCAGAGTAGCTCTGCCACATTACTCCCAGTGACAGAATTGGGTCCCACCGTGCACCTAGCACAGACCTCATGCGTTCACTTGTTAACGCCTTTACTCTCATACCATGTGACTAGGTCATGGATCTCCGTAATGTGGGTTTGGTTCCAAGTGCTACTGGAAACCGACCAATGGGGAGGGAGCCAGCACAATGAACCCCTTACTACCGGAGGACCCATCACCTATACCAGGTACCACGCTTCACAACTGGCTGAAATGTACATTGCGCTAGTTCATAGCACCTGCATTACTCCTCCTGCTTGACCTGCCAAGTAGTTTTTATGTGGCTTTTGCTTCATACTCCATATGTGCTTTTCTGACCCGTGCTCTTTTGATACGCCAGAACCGACATGCACCCCTTTGAAGAAACTTCAGACCAGGCTTAGAACCGTTGAAGCAACTTTACTTAAATGTCTTTGTCAATCCAGTTCAACATGATCATTGTAAGTAACCTAACCCTAGCTACAACTGGTTGGCTGCCCAGGCATACCTTTACAGGTGGTAGTCTACAGCTGGCCTATTCTATGACTTAGCTGTCCTCTGGATCCCCAATATTTCCAATGGACTGCAAGGTGCAGCAGTTCTACAGCATGTCTGCCAAGAGTCCAAAATCCTGCTAAGTTTCTCTTGGGCCCCAGTCTTCTCCCTATTTATATCACAGGTCGGCAGGCTGTGACAAAAAGCCTGGGAACAGCACCACACAAGTTAACTCTTTTCCCTAGCCTGGGCCAGACACTAACTAATTCAACATACCTGTAGGCAACCTGCACATAAGTTGGTGGAGAAAGTGGGTTCTATTGCTAACCCATTATTCAAGTCTCAGAAGCATCAGGGCCCAACTTGAGTAGTTACTCGCTGAAACAAAAGCTATAATTTCAAAGAAGGTCGATGCAATCTCCCTTCAGTTTAGAGTGGCACAAAGTAAAGATTTTTTTGGAATGCTGGATTATGCTGAGCCATTTGGCTTAAAGCATACCTCCTGACCTTTCTTGATTCTGTGAAACTGTCCGGGGATTTCACCAAAATCCCACACAAGTGTCACATGGTTCCAAGATTCATCATATAGATCATATACAGTATATGATTATATAGAAATACATCATATATAGAAATACATTGTTTAGAGATCAGATACTGTATTTGCGATGCAGTGTAGTGCATTTTGATGCACTGCAACAGGGTTGAATTGGGACGATGCATTGGGATCATCTTAAAAATGAATGGCACCACATTGCACCAATGCATAAAATGCGTTACCACAATACCATCAACCAATACACCAGCGTTAAACAAGTGAAAACTTTAACCACTTCCCATCCAGGCCAATTCTGACATTTCTCTCCTACATGTAAAATTCATCATTTTTGTTGCTAGAAAATTACATAGAACCCCCAAACATTATATATATATATATATATATATATATTTTTTAGCAAAGACTCCAGAGAATACAATGGCGGTCATTTCAACTTTTTATCTCACACGGTATTTGCACAGCAATTTTTCAAACACTTTTTTTTAGGAAAAAAAACAGTTTCATGCTTTAAAAAAAAAACCAAAACATTAAAGTTAGCCCAATTTTTTTGCATAATGTGAAAGATGAAGTTACGCTGAGTAAATAGATACCTAACATGTCACGCTTCAAAATTGCAAACACTCGTGGAATGCAAAATGCGCCAAATTTCAGTACGTAAAAATCCCCATAGGCGAAGCTTTACATTTTTTTACTGGTTACATATTTTGAGTTACAGAGGAGGTCTAGGTCTGGAATTATTGCTCTCACTCTAACGTTCGCGGTGATACCTCACATGTGTGGTTTGCACACCGTTTTCATATGTGGGTGGGACTTACGTATGCGTTTGCTTCTGCGTGCTAGCACACTGGGACAGGGGCGCTTTAAATTTTTTTTTTTTTATTGTTAATTTTGTTTTTATTTTTTTAGTTTGACACTTAAAAAAAAAAAAATTACTTTTATCACTTTTGATCACTTTTATTCCTATTACAAGGAATGTAAACATCCCTTGTAATAGGAATATGGTATGATCGGTCCTCTTTACAGTGAGATATGGGGTCAATAAGACCCCACATCTCGCCTCTAGGCTGGGAAGCCTGGAATAAAAAAAAAAAAAAAAAGAACGATCTCGGCTTCCCAGCTGAGGCGCCGCCATTCGTTTGAATGCAGAGGCCGAGCGTGACGTCATAACATCGTCATAACCATATGGTCCACCGGAAATCTCTATGATCACTATCTGGAGCCGGCGGATCCTGTCTCTGACTCACCGATGGAAGCGGTGAGTTGGTAGAAGCACCGGAGGGTGGCGGGAGGGGAGCGTCCCCTCTCGCCGCCCGTAAGAACGATCAAGCGGCGTAACATCCGCTATGATCATTCTTATAGTGTAGGGAATCGCCGGCAAGAAGATATCTGAAATATGTCTGTAGCTGCAGGCATCATTCAGTTATACCCCCACAAATTCAAGGACGTCCCTGGACGTACCTTGGGCGGGAAGTGGTTAACTTTCATATAAAGTAAACCGTACTGTACAGATCAACCTTAATCTAATCAAGTCCAGCGGTGTGCAAATTTAAATGTCACTGTGGTAAAAAGTCTGTCCTGTGACTTCCTCTGTCCTGTGACTTCCTCTGTATGAAATGCTTTATTGACCTACACATGTTGCTATGGGGGCACTCGTGGGGCCTAGATTCCAAGCAGTGCTGCCTGCGTCCATAGACACAGACAGCATGTCTCAGCCCCACCCCCCACTATTACCGTCAAATGATTTGACTAACAGCAGTGGAAACCAATGGCTCCTGCTTAGCAAAGCCTGGGAGAGAGGAGAACGTTAGTACAGATGACACAGTGCTGGGCTGAGTGGACAAGTGGGCATCTGTTTATGTTAATACAGGGAATGCATTAGGGTAAAATGTTTAGGCTTTAGAACCACTTTAAGCACCTTATCCCCAACATATGCATGGCTAATACTCCTTTTATTTATATAGACAAGCCATATGCCAAGCACCCTTCAGTAAACATCAGCTGAATTTTGGATATATGTGTTCTTGTCAAGCGTTACAAACTAGGAGTAAGATTCCAGTCCCAAAAATTCAAACTTCTGTTCCTGTTTATTGGATTACAGCAGACTATTTATTTGGCAGACCAAAAAAACAGGCATGCAGTCCTTTTTCCAAGTCAGTGCACCACAACGTATGTTAGTGCATTACTATGCATTGTGCAACACATATACAACGGAGCTGCTTTGTCTCAAAGGGGTGCCATTCAAAATGATTACACATATAACCTCAATGCACCCATCTTAAAACTGTGTTTTGGCCCTTAAAGTGTTACTAAACCCAGTAATATAATAGTTCATCCGCCCCCCCCCACACATTATAAATCTTCTTTTTACATTAAAATACTACTATATACCTTTTTGGCTGATCTGTACACCACGGTCACATGATAAACTGCAGGATTTGCCTGAGTGCTGAGTGTTCAGGTAGGAGGAGATTTCCACTACAGCCTGTGTCCTCATGCTGTTATGGGAGGCAGATCGACCATCAATCAAGATGTGATATCCCACTCACTGTGTTTATTTTAGTTACTGTGCATGGAGAATGAGGGGGGACTGGGCTGACATTTAGGATCTGTATACATGCCCAAATGTTTGATGTTAATATCATGTAACCTGAAAAGCTCAGCTCAACAAGGAAATATTCTCTCCAGCAATAGAGCCCAAACTGAGCATGTGCAGCTTTACTACTCTGACTGTGTCTTATCTGATCTTGCAGACCCTGCAGGAGGGGGATGATCTGTCTATACAGGATCAAAGAACCTTTTTAACCACTTGCTTACTGGGCACCTAAACCCCCCTCCTGCTCAGACCAATTTTCAGCTTTTAGCGCTGTCACTCTTTGAATGACAATTGCGCGGTCAAACAACACTGTACCCAAAGGAAATTTTTATCATTTTTTTCCAAAAAATAGAGCTTTCTTTTGGTGGTATTTGACTACCTCTGAGTTTTTTATTTTCTCTTCAAAAAATTAAAAAAGACTGAATTTAAAAAAAATAAATACAAAACCGTTTTATATTTTGTTGATAAATTTTGCAAGCAGGTAATTTTTCTCTTTCATTGAGGTATGCTGATGAGGCTACACTGATGGGCACTGATAGGCTGCACTGATGGGCACCAATAGGCTGCATTGATGGGCACTGATAAAGCGACACTGATGGGCACTGATAAGGCGGCACTGATAGGCGGCACTGGTGGGCACTGATGAGGTGGCACTGATGGGTGGCACTGATGGGCATTGATAAGTGGCACTGAAGGGCACTAATAGGTGGCACTGATAACTGGCAGTGATGGGCACTGATGGGTGGCAGTGATGGGCACTGATCGGCACTGGTAGGTGACACTGATAGGCAG
The DNA here is from genome assembly GCF_042186555.1 of Aquarana catesbeiana. Taxonomy (NCBI): domain Eukaryota; kingdom Metazoa; phylum Chordata; class Amphibia; order Anura; family Ranidae; genus Aquarana; species Aquarana catesbeiana. The sequence goes on from NC_133324.1 coordinate 552,316,570, forward strand.
CACTGCTAGGTGGCACTGATGAGGCACTGATTGGCACTGACTGGCACCAATGGTGGGCATTGATAGGTGGCACTTGTGGGAACGGATAGGTGGCACTGATTGCTGGCACTTACATACTGTGGGCACTGATTGGTGGCACTGGCAGGCGTACTGGTGGGCACGTATGAGGCTCTTCCTCTTCAGGACTGATGTCCCTTCAAACAGAAGCCGGTGATCAGCTTTTTTTCTCCTCATGCTGTCAGCGTGAGAAGAAAAAAAAAGGATTACCGATCTTTTGTTTACATCACCTGATAAGCTGTCATTGGCTGACAGCTGATCACGTGGTAAGGGGCCGGGATTGACCCCTTACTCGGATCTGTAAAGGGGAGGACGTCTATTGACGGCCTTCCGGCAAAGCAGATCTGCGATGTAGCCGTCATTCGGCTATAGCATGGATCTGAAGCAGTTGCACAATGCAGAGGATTAACCCCTTAAGTACCACAGCATGCTATTCTGCATATACAGACAGATTTTACTGTTGTTGGTTTAGTAACACTGGAAGCTTACACTTTCTTTCAGTGAGGCTCAGAGTCTACTAGGGACAGTTCCTCTCACAGTGAGCATTGGAGGTTGCTTGCTCTAATCATCATTCGTCACAGGGACACACACGACAATATAGTGTTCATGACAACTGTAATTTATTGTCACTTTTCACTCAGTGCCATATAGATGCACATTGTATTTGCCAGTTGGCAGTGTTAGCTTAATTAATTTCATTAAGATGTACTGCTACCAAAGTGCAATACCAGTCATCACATCTCTCTGAAAAACATGTTTTAATAAGCTGTGATAATACATGGTTAAACTGAACCTGTACTTTGCCCAGCAAAGTAGTCCTTTTTAATGGTAGCCAATATCGACCTGCAAGAGCTGCAATAGATAGATGGTGGAGTGGACAGACATGGTGTGGATGAAGCATATATGGATTGACCAGAACATGGACTACCTGTGCATCTAGTGCCGTAACATCGTGGAAATACAGACTTGAGTCCCAACCCAAACCAGAACTTTTACTATATTAAAATCACTGCTTTCCGAGAAACAAAATGAAAAAAAAAAAATTCTTAGGTAAATGATCCACAAGGCAGTGCCTGACCCCAAGACCATGCCATTTGTTTGACAATGCCATGTCTATTGGCCTAAAAAAATTGTGATTACTTTTTTTTTTTTTTTAACATTTATACCCCTTTGACTTCAATAGGGTTTGGATTCAGCTTCTGAACTTTAGTCATGTTATGTAAAACTGTCCCAAACAGAGCCCAGTTAAGTATAGCTCATCCCTAGTGTGTAGCACCAAGAGTGCAGGGTCAGGAGTGTGTAATGCACAGTCATGGTTACCTAGCACAGGAATTGGACTATGTAATAAAAAGAGTGTAGGGATCAGGAATATGTAATGTAAGGAGTGCAGGGGTCAGGAGGAAAAAACACATAGAGTGCATTATGTACAGAGTGAAGGTGTCAGGAAAGGTTCCCTCCGCTGGTAATATTGATCATTTGGTGTGCAGTACTGAAGCCCACCAGCAGGTGTCTCCTGACAGTTTGGAGCTGTCAGAAGAGCTTTTCCCTGCTGGTATTATGTCATCTTTCGACCGCAGTACTGGCGTCCACCAGCAGAGGGATCCTGGCAGTGTGGAGTAGGTATTACCTTCTGCAATCAGGCTTCACCTGACCTTGTTAGCAGCTATTCTATAAATACTCGGCAAGTGCACACACACCTTGCCCTGGTATTGTCCCCTGACCTGCAGCCTGTTTACCTGTTATCCTGAACCTGATTCCTGATTCCTGTATCCCGCATCCTGTATCCCTGGATCTTTGCCCTGCAGCCTGATCCCTTCCATCTTGTTCCCTGTCTGTTTACTCCTGGCCCCCATCTGCTGATCTCCTGTTTATGACCCTGGCCTGGCTTGACTATGATTCTGGTACTCCCTTTTGCTACATATGCTTGTTGGTTTATTATCACTGTTTGGTTTGTTCACTGTGTTTGTATTGGTGGTGTGTTCACGTGTATATGCATTTACCTTAATAAACTTACTTTCACCTATTTATGTCTGGTTCACTCTGTCGCAGTCACACAGTTCTGGTCACATCTGGTTTATGACAGAATACCAGGGCCATCCCTGACCGGACGTGGCTGCACAGGGGAACCATTTTGATTCAGTTTGGTTGCAAACATGAATGCCGATGAGGTTATTTATTGTTCTCTGCTGGCATCTGAAAGTGGTGGTTATTACCGCCAGGCTTTGAAAGGATAGTCTAGTGACCAGTTGCTTGCAACTATACGTTTGGCTCACTGGTCGATCAGGGTTATATATTGTTTGGGGAGGTGCAGCCTTTGATCAAAATCTGTACTGAGCTTACCCTGCCCTGTATTCCAGAGGGCCGTGATGATTTCACTCCTCCTTGTGATATGAATCAGGTTGTATCCCTAATGTGGCTTTTTAAGGATGATCCTGCCGATTTTTGTGAGCACTACTCAGCCTGTTCCCCACAGGTGATTGCGGAGTGCATTGTGTCTGCTCAGTCTTTTGTTAGATAGGGAGTTTTAAAAGCACAGTTTGTACAACCTATACTTTCAGCATGGTCTGACATGGTTCAATCAGCTCCAGCCAAACAAACCACCTCTGCTATTAAACACCAGCCTACCCAAATGTATGTTTCCCCATCAACCACGTCAACCTCAGTTGCAGCTCAGTATACGCTGCTCCCATCCAAATACTCATGTCCGATTTCTGCTGCCTGTACCTATCCTGCATTCAACCCACCTGCCTCTTCTCAGCTGCCTACAAACCCAAGGGGACTTCCCCCAGCTACTGTTACCTCTTCTCTGCCATATCCCAATCCTTCTTTCCAGTCTGCTGCACCCCTCACCTACAGAGCTTCAGTGGCTAAGCCAAAGCTTCAAGAGCTTGAAGTGCCCGCTACCCAGCTTGAAGTGCCTGTGCCCGCTGCCCAGCTTGAAGTGCCTGCTGCCCTGCTTGATGTGCCTGTGCCCGCTGCCATGCTTGATGTGCCTGTGCCTGCTGCCCCGCTTGATGTGCCTGCTGCCCAGCTTGATGTGCCCATGCCCGCTGCCCAGCTTGATGTGCCTGTGCCTGCTGCCCCGCTTGATGTGCCTGTGCCTGCTGCCCCGCTTGATGTGCCCGTGCCGGCTGCTCAGCTTGATGTGCCTGTTGCCCAGATCGATGTGCATGCCGCCCAGCTCGATGTGCCTGCTACTCAGCTTGAAGTTCCTGTGCCTGCTATCCAGCTTGATGTACTTATTGCCCAATCTGATGTGACTTTGCCCGCTGCCTGGCTTGATGCCATGGACTTTCCCCAGCAACGGTTAGTTGGAGCATCTGGAGGTTGCTCCTTCGAGGAGGGGTACTGTCAGGAAAGGTTCCCTCCGCTGGTAATATCGATCATTTGGATTGCAGTACTGAGGCCCACCAGCAGGTGTCTCCTGGCAGTTTGGAGCTGTCAAAAGGGCTTTTCCCTGCTGGTATTATGACATCTTTCGACCGCAGTACACCAGCAGAGGGATCCTGGCAGTGTGGAGCAGGTATTACCTTCTGCAATCAGGCTTCACCTGACCTTGTTAGCAGCTGTTGTATAAATACTCGGCAAGTGCACACACACCTTGCCCTGGTATTGTCCTTGTGCCTTGACCTGCAGCCTGTTTACCTGTTATCCTGATCCTAAACCCTGATTCCTGTATCCCGCATCCTGTACCCTGTACCTGTTGTTATATCTGATCCTGTATCCCTGGATCTTTGCCCTGCAGCCTGATCCCTTCCATCTTGTTCCCTGTCTGTTTACTCCTGGCCCCCATCTACTGATCTCCTGTTTATGACCCTGGCCTGGCTTGACTACGATTCTGGTACTCCCTTTTGCTACATATGCTCGTTGGTTTATTATCACTGTTTGGTTGTTTGGTTTGTTCACTCTGTTTTTATTGATGGTGTGTTCATGTGTATATGCATTACCTTAATAAACTTACTTTCACCTATTTATGTCTGATTCACTGTGCCGCAGTCACACAGTTCTGGTCACATCTGGTTTATGACAGAAGGGATCAGAAATATGTAATCACAAAATGCAGGAGTGTGTAATGCACGGAGAGCAGGAGTCAGGAGTATGTTACTCAAAGAGTACAAGTATCAGAGGTGTGTAGCACACAGGGTGCAGGGGTCAGGAGTGTGTAACGCATAGAGTGCAAGAGTTAGGGTACCTAATGCACAGAGTGCAGGAAACAAGAGTAAGTAATTAGAAGTGTGCAGGGAAACATAATGTACTAAGTGCAGGGACATAAGTACATAAATCACAGGTGCAGGGGTCAGAATTATGTAATGCACAGGGTGTATAAGTCAATAGCATGTAACAAAGGATGCAAGTGTCATGAGTGTATAATGCACAGAGGTCAGGAATAGGAATTTCCCAGCGTGTAAGAGGTCAGAATTGTGCAACGTGCAGGGATCAGGAGTATGTAATGCAAAAGACTGCAGGAGTCAGAAGCATGTACAGTACAAGAGTCAGGCATGTGCAACACGGAGTGCAGGGGTCAGGCGTATATAATGCACAAAGTGCAGGAATGTGTAATGCACAGGGAACAGGAGTAGGGAGTGTGTAATGCACAGAGTGCAAAAGTCAGGGGTAACTAGCACACAGAGTGCAAGAAACAGTACTGCGTAATTCAAAGACTGCATGGGTCCAAAATACATAACAAACAAAACATTTTTTTACCAGCTACAAATTACACAGAGTATGAGGGTCAGAGATGTGTAACATACAGAGTGCAGGGGACAGGAATGTGTAACACAAGAGTGTAAGACTGAGGGTACCTTATGCACAAAGTGCAAAAAACAGGCACATGTAATACAAAGAGTGCAGGGGTCAGGAGTACACAACTTGTTCATAAACGACCTGGAGGATGGGGTAAACAATCTCTATATGTGCAGACGATACTAAGCTAAGCAGGGCAATAACTTCTCCGCAGGATGTGGAAACCTTGCAAAAAGATCTGAACAAATGGGATTGGCAACTACATGGCAAATGAGGTTTAATGTAGAAAATGTAAAATAATGCATCTGGATGGCAAAAATATGAATGCAATCTATACACTGGGGGGAGAACCACTTGGGGAATCTAGGATGGAAAGGGACCTGGGGGTCCTAGTTAATGATAGAATCAGCAATGGCATGCAATGCCAAGCTGCTGCTAACAAAGCAAACAGAATTTTGGCATGCATTAAAAAAGGGGATCAACTCCAGAGATAAAACGATATTTCTCCCGCTCTACAAGACTCTGATCCGGCCGCACCTAGAGTATGCTGTCCAGTTCTGGGCACCAGTCCTCAGGAAGGATGTACTGGAAATGGAGCGAGTACAAGAAGGGCAACAAAGCTAATAAAGGGTCTGGAGAATATTAGTTATGAGGAAAGGTTGCAAGCACTGAACTTATTCTCTGGAGAAGAAACGCTTGAGAGGGGATATGATTTCAATATACAAATACCATACTGTTGACCTCACAATAGGGATAAAATGTTTTTGCGGAAGGGAGTTTAATAAGACTCATGGCCACTCATTAAAATTAGAAGAAAACTAGTTTAACCCTAAACTACGTAGAGGGTTCTTTACTGTAAGAGCGGCAAGGATGTGGATTTCCCTTCCACAGGCGGTGGTCTCAGCGGGAAGCAAAAACTGTTAGATAAGCACCTGAACGACCACAACATACAGGGATATATAAGTTAATACTGACATATAATCACACACATAGGTTGGACTTGATGGACTTGTGTCTTATTTTAAACCTCACCTACTATGAACTATATATAACAAAACTGAATTCCAACAAGCTAAACAAAAATGGTAAAGTCCCTAATTTATAACTAAATTGTAAAGTAAGGTGCACATGAAAGGGATTTGACACTAACAAATTGTGTTAAAAACAGAGGTTTTAGTTGCACAATATTCGCAAATATACAGTATGTGGAAGCCACACTGCCTCGTCAAGGTACCTCTTTAGTACAGTCCACACTCTAGTCAGATTGCCTCCGTGTTGGAGCATATATAGCAATGAAAAAATTAAGCGCAGGTATGCTTGAAGCCCAGCCCATTTGGGGTACGGAAAAAAAAATATTCATACTCACCTCAATGCTGCAGCATCAGTGTGATGCTACAGCTGTCTCGTGTTGGCTAAAAGACCGATAACTGAGCAATCACGTGACTGCTGTTCACTCATCTTTTGGTTTGCTTGGAGTGGAGAGCAGTGACTGTCAGTCACCACTCTCAGCTCTGTCCCTCCAGTGCTTACTGGAGGAAACACTATTGATATTCTTACATACAGGCAACAAATCAATCTGCCAGGAATACTTTATTTTGGTTCATACATCCCTAGTTATGTGGCTTATATTGTATTGTATAATATATGTGTAAAGCATGTTTTTCCTGCACAAATCATAATTTAATTAATTAAATTAATGCAGAAAGGATTCTGTGTTACCCATCTAAACTAAAAATAAACAACCCCTGGCAAAAATTATGGAATCACCAGTCCCTGAGGATGTTCCTTCAGTTGTTTTTTGTTGTAGAAAAAAAGCAGATCACAGACATGGCCAAAAACTAAAGGCATTTCAAATGGCAACTTTCTGGCTTTAAGAAACACTAAAAGAAATCAAGAAAAATAATTGTGGTGGCCAGTAACAGTTAGATTTATAGAACAAGCACAGGGAATAAATTATGGAATCACTCAATTCTGAGGAAAAAATTATGCAATCACCCTGTAAATTTTCATTACAAACACTAACACCTGCATCAGATTAAATCTGCTTGTTAGTATGTAGGTAAAGAGGGTAAATCATCGCGCAGTGTTGCACAAGATGTTGGTTGTTCACAGTCGGCTGGGTCTAAAACATGGACCAAATACAAACAACATGGGAAGGTGGTTAAAGGCAAGCATACTGGTAGACCAAGGAAGACATCAAAGCGTCAAGACAGAAAACTTAAAGCAATATGCCTTGAAAACAGAAAATGTACAACAAAACAAATGAGGAACAAATGGGAGGAAACTGGAGTAAACATCTGTGACCGAACTGTAAGAAACTGCCTAAAGGAAATGGGATTTACATACAGAAAAGCTAAAAGAAATCCATCTTTAACACCTAAACACAAAAAAACAAGATTACAATGGGCTAAGGAAAGGCAATCGTGGACTGTGGTTGATTGGATGAAAGTCATATTCAGTGATGAATCTCGAATCTGCATTGGGCAAGGTGATGATGCTGGAACTTTTGTTTGGTGCTGTTCCAATGAGATTTATGCAGACGACTGTCTGAAGAAAACATGCAAATTTCCACAGTCAATTATGATATGGGGCTGCATGTCAGGTAAAGGCACTGGGGATATGGCTGTCATTAAATCTTCAATAAATGCACAGGTTTACATTGAAATTTTGGACACTTTTCTTATCCTATCTATTGAAAGGATGTTTGGGGATGATGAAATAATTTAGATGATAATGCATCTTGCCATAGGGCAAAAAACTGTGAAAAAATTCCTTGAAGAAAGACACATAAGGTCAATGTCATGGCCTGCAAACAGTCCGGATCTCAATCCAATTGAAAATCTGTGGTGGAGGCTGGCATGAGCGGATGCCTGAGAGGATAGTAATGCCGACTTAGAGCTCCGCTCCAGTGACGTTCGCGCTGGGGGACTACAGGTTCCAGAGGTCCTTAAACTTTGAAATAACGACAGACAAACATACTGCAAAGCCTCAGGTATAACTCAATATGGTTTTAAGAGGCACAAAGTCAAAATATAAAACCGGCATTAACAAAGAAACAACGCCTCAGCCGTCTTCCAAGATGGCGTTGGCAGTCTCCTCATAGCCTAGCACTTCACACAAGATTAAGCCTCTGAAAATCAAACTAAATACTGTGGATATTAATAAGGAATCTGATTCTGACTCTGGAAATTCACAGACAGAATTTCAATCTGCCTTATTTAAAAAATTTGAATGTATTTCACAGAAAGCTTTAAACCAAACATCAGACCATATCACTGATAAACTGACTAGAGAAATCAGAGAAATAGGTCTGAGAACAGCTGAATTGGAGATCCGTGTAGATGATATTGAAAGCCAAACTCAGCTCTATATTTCTGAATTTAAAAATCTAAAAGAAGAAAATGTTCTTTTACAGTCCCGTTTAGAGGACCAGGAGGAAAGAGACAGAAGGGCTAATTTGCGGATCAGGGGTATTCCCGAGTCTGTCACTGATGTGCAAGCCTATATCACTGCATTATTTCAGGAATTACAACCTGGCATTCCTATGGAGAGATTAGAGATGGACAGAGTGCACAGAGCATTGGCTCCACGCAAACCAAATGGCCCTCCTAGAGATATAATTGCTAAACTGCATTACTATCGCACAAAAGAACAATTGCTTGCAGCAGCTAGAGGAAAGGATTCCCTCACTTTTCAGGGTCAAGACTGTTTGCAGACTTATCTCCTATCACAGTGGCTAAAAGACGTGCTCTTAAACCCCAATTACAAATACTGCAACATCATCACATCACCTATCATTGGGGGTTTCCTTTTTCTCTCAAATTCACACATTTAGAAACCACATATGTCTGTCACTCTTCAGAGGACCTACAATCAGCCTTGCTTGAATTGGGCCTTACGGACCAACTTCCATCTACAGAACAATCTCGTAGAAGATCAGCTTCCAGATCTCCTCAACAAAATGCTGCAGCAGAACTGAGCCCATCTATTTCTCCTCGACAAAATCTTCATAAGCGTGGTCGCTTTGAAAATCCAATTCCTATTACTGAAGATTCAATGGATTGATTTTCATTTTTTTTTTTTTTGGATTCGCTAACCTTTTTTCTTTTTCAGATCTACAGGGTCAAACATTGTCTAAAATGACCTAATTTCTAAGACAACATGTTTTCAATTTTATGGCCTCCCAGAGTATAAATCATTTAATGATTTATTTATATATTTATTAAAAATGTATTTACTAAAGAGGTCATTTCCTGTTTGGTTAGGGCTTTGATGGTCTGTGTGAGTTTTTTTTATTTTTTTATTATAATCTTATTTGTTACTATAATATTTAGATGCACCCTCTGGTTCCTGTGGTTCCCCAGCGGTGTTCGTCCTTTCTGGAACTACTTGCTGCCCCCTTTGCCACCCTCAGACTCTTTCTACTATAATGCAGGATTCTGATGATGGCGCTGGAGCCCCTAGGAGTCCTTTGATTACTCCTAGGAGTTGCTCCCACACCCTAGTGATTACTTACCTACTTAATATCTAGGTACTGTTATATTAGGGTTTTTCGATCGATCATTATTTATCCTTTCTCTACTCTTTCCTCTCTTCTTTTCTCTCTCGAGGTGATGACTAATATTCTAGTTTTAGGCCATATTTCTTATCTTATGATAGTCAATTTTGAATTGCTATGGCTCCTATAAATATTTTATCCCTAAACGTACAAGGATTTAATATCCCACAAAAACGAACAAAAGCAATGCAATCTTTTTCAGCCAAGAAAGCACACATAATTTGCTTACAGGAAACCCACTCCATTGATAAATCTTCCCCTAAATTTCTCTCCACCTCATACCCACAATTTTACACTGCCTCTACCACAGTCAAACAATGTGGAACTCTTATAAAATTTAATCGCTCAATGCCATTTACTTTATCAACACAATTGAAAGACCCAGAGGGAAGATATATACTTCTCACTGGTCATTTATCAGATATTCCCATTACCATAATATCATACTATGCTCCGAATAAAAAAACAGCTTTCTTATCCCATCTTTTCCAAGTGGTTGAAACACACAAAATGGGTACTGTAATCCTATGTGGAGATTCGAATACAACGATATTCCCTTTTTTAGATAAGTCTCCCTCATCCCCTATCACCAACTCCAACAAGCTAAACCTTCAGCATTTACTTACAAAACATGGTTTTGTGGACACGTGGCGTTAAATTTATCATATTAGCAGACGTTTTGCACATTATTCTTATCCGCATAAATCCTTTTCTCGTATTGACCATATTCTAGTCCCTTTAAGTATGATTCCTGAGATTTTATCATCCAACATTCTCCCATTAACATGGTCAGATCATTGTGCAATATACACCTCTGTTGCTTCCACTGTACCCAGATCACACGATTCCACTTGGTATATAAATGACTCTACATTAGCTAACCCTGTCCATCGTCTTGAGATCGGAGGAGCACTAAACGATTATCTTTTCTCTAATGACACAGGTGATGTTTCAGACCTTACGTTATGGGAAGCTCATAAAGCTGTTATTCGGGGCAAATTGATTCAGCAAGCGACAAAACTTAAAAGAGAATGTAAACTTATGTTCGCAAAGCTGGAAGCTAATTTTAACTCCTGTCATGATGCATTTCAATCATCCCCAAATTCCACCACTAATGCTAAACTAGATAAAGCCTGCCTAGATTTAGATTTATTTTTAACAGATTCAACAGACAAACTTTTACGTAAACGACAACATGTACAATACCTTAAAGCAAATAAACCTGATTCCCTTAAGGCTAGGAGTTTAAAATCAATAAATCACATAAGGACCTCCATAAGGTTGAAAACATCTCGTAATGCTTATACTAGTAATCCGATTAAAATATTAGAGGTGTTTCGTTCTAATCTAGCTAAACTATATTCCCCCATGACTGATTTTAACCAGACTAATGCTAATAAACTGTTTTCTAATATCAAACTCCCCACTCTTAACGACGAGCAACGAGAGAGACTTGAGCGCCCTATTACAACAAATGAAATTCAAATTGCTATTAAAGAATTGAAATTACATAAAAGGCCAGGCCCCGATGGGTTTTCAGCATCATATTACAAAAATTTTGAGCACATTCTAACTCCAGTCTTAACCAGAGCGCTTAATTCTCTCTTGGCAGGTAACTCGTTTTATCCTGAATCATTAACTTCTATCACAGTTATGCTACCCAAACCACACTCTGATAACACTTCTTGGTCTAACTATCGCCCTATTTCCCTCCTCAATTTAGATATTAAATTACTAGCCAAGATTCTTGCTTCTCGTTTGAACAATTTCATAGGCCACCTAATACACCCAGATCAAACGGGTTTCATACCCAAGAGACAAGCAGGAGATAATATTAGACGAACTCTTTTACTCATTCAAGCTGCTAAATCTAGAGGTATCTCAACTTCCCTTCTATCATTGGATATCCGTAAGGCATTTGATTCAGTCACATGGCCTTATATGCAATATACGCTTCAACAATGGGGTTTTGGTAATCATTTCTTGTCTTGGATCTCCTCTCTCTAGAACAACCCCAAGGCATATATCAAATACGCTGGTTACAAATCAGCAATGTTGGATATCAGAGAAGGCACGAGACAAGGCTGTCCTTTATCCCCATTGCTTTTTGCCCTACTGATAGAACCCTTGGCACAATTGATCAGATCCAACCCAGATATCAAAGGTATCGAATTAGGTGGCCACCATCACAAACTTTGTCTCTTCGCAGACGATATGCTTATTTTCTTATCTCACCCCCACATTTCTGCTCCTAATCTCCTCAATATATTAGATACATTTTCACATATATCTGGTCTCATAGTAAATCACACCAAATCAAACGCTTTGAATGTTTCTATAATACAATCAGACCTGCTTCAGGCCCAATCCTCTTTACCATTCAATTGGGTTACCCATCAATTACCATATTTAGGAGTACATCTCACCTCCTCATTATCTGATCTTTTTGCAGCTAATTACCTACCTTTGTTAAAACAAACTACAGCCTTAATGAAGCAATGGTGCTCATTACCATTATTGTGGTTAGGATGGATAAATGCTGTGAAAATGTCAATACTACCGAAGTTCTTGTATTTGTTTAGGGTACTCCCTGTATCTTTACCGTCATATTTCTTACGTCTCATACAATGTAGAGTTATGTCTTTTATTTGGGATAAGATTAAACCACATATTCCAAAATCTACTTTATATCTTAGTAAATCTTGTGGGGGATTAGGGCTACCAAACTTTTCCTCCTATTATTATGCAGCCCAATTATCAATATTAACTAAATATCACTCTACTGAGAATATACCCTTATGAGTAGCTATCGAATCCATTGACTGTGATCCCATCTCAATTGACAATCTACTATGGATTCTACCAAAGGATAGATCTCATCTTACCAACCCCATCATGAAACATTCATTGGCTATTTGGGATAGGTTTAATGACTCACATGGCCTACGATCAAAACATAATCCCCTCCTCTCTTTTCTGGGGAATCCAGCCTTTTACCCTGCTTGGAAATTTCCAAAATCTTTTTCTGCATGGTCTTCTAGAAAATTGACGAGACTATATAAGCTAGTATCTACGGATACTCTTCAAACATTTCCTATGTTATGTAAGAATCATGGACTCTCAAACAATGAGATATTCTGTTATTTACAAATTAAGAATTTCTTTACACCTCTACTTAGTTTAAGTACATCAATTAATCAAATGTCCCAATTCGAACATATTTGTATAAGTGACCCACATGTTAGAGGGTTGATTTCATGTGTGTACCAGATACTTATTACTAACTCTAATGTGAATATTCCTTCTTATACTGTTAAATGGGCACAGGATATAGGATGAATATTTGACAACAATGACTGATCTAATATTTGGTTAGCCACCAAATCATCATCTCCTAATTGCTTTGCTTTGGAAACCAACTTCAAAGTTCTGGCAAGGTGGTACTTGGTACCAGCTAGAATAGCAAAATTTACTCCTTCTTATCCCAATAATTGCTTCAGAGGTTGCTCTTCACCAGGTACACATTTCCATATATGGTGGGATTGCCCAGTGGCCCAAGAATTTTGGAAAAAAATATTTGCAATGGCATCTAAGGCTCTAGATATCTCTATTACTCCGGACCCTGCCATTGCACTTCTGAATCTTAAACTGGCTTCACTCACCAGGGTACAATTCAAACTACTAATTCACATTAATACTGCTGCCAAACAAACCATAGCCAAGGCATGGAAGAACAGGAATTTAATCGAGGCAGAGGTTAAACATAGAATGAACAAAGCTCTAATTTTTGCTAAAATGTCAGCTGTAGAAGATAATAATATCAACAAATTCCGTCTGATTTGGCAACCATGGGTTAAACACTTCCTTACCTCTGATTTTGACCAGTCATTGTTGTTACCATGCTAAAATCCTTGTGTTATTGTTATTATATAACTTGTTCATATCATAAGCTAGGTCATCACCTCAAGAGACTTCTTCCTTTCTTATCTTTTCCTCTCTTCTTTTTCCCCCTTTTTTTTTTCTCTTCTTTTCCTTCCTCTTCTTCTTCTCCTCTATTCTCATCTTATTCACTAAAACTAACGATGAACTTGGGATACCTTACCAATTTATACACTAATATGTTCCTCATCGGCTTAGGGACTAACTTATGCTCTGAAGATTCGGTAAAAAATTTTTTTTCTCTTCACAAATTTTTTTCCGAACTGGTTATGATTATCTAATGATTCATCAAAGAAATTGTTATATCTTTATATTATATATCACATAATATAATAATTATAAATAACTACGTTTTCGATTTATTTAGATTATAAATGCTCCCACCCGTCCACAGTTTGAGCCCATTTGGGGTGAATATGTAGTCTGGAGGCATAATATAAATAGATTTTTTCTTTCTTTATGTACCCCAATTTAGATCTTATTTCTGATCTTTACATATGTTACTATTCTATGCAGTCTCTAAGACACATAATCTTTTTCTTTCAGTAAGACTAATTTGTAATATGTATAAAAACTGTAAATCGCATTGTCTATAATTATATATATATCCCATGCTTTCATACTTGTCTTAATTTGTATCTTATTTATACAAACTTCAATAAAAATATTGAACCAGAAAATCTGTGGTGGAAGTTAAAGAAAATGGTCCATGACAAGGCTCCAACCTGCAAAGATGATTTGGCAACAGCAATCAGAGAAGGCTGGAGCCAGATTGATGAAGAGTACTGTTTATCACTCATTAAGTCAATGCCTCAGAGACTGCAAGCAGTTATAAAAGCCAGAGGTGGTGCAACAAAGTACTAGTGATGTGTTGGAGTGTTATTTTGTTTGTTTGTTTTTCATGATTCCATAATTTTTTCCTCAGAGTTGAGTGATTCCATAATTTATTCCCTGTGCTTGTTTTATAAATCTAACTGTTACTGGCCACCACAATTATTTTTCTTGATTTCTTTTAGTGTTTCTTAAAGCCAGAAAGTTGCCATTTGAAATGCCTTTAGTTTTTGGCCATGTCTGTGATCTGCTTTTTTTCTACAACAATAAACAACTGAAGGAACATTCTCAGGGACTGGTGATTCCATAATTTTTGCCAGGGGTTGTACAAATCTGTGCAATTCATACATTATGAAGACATTCCCCTATATATATATATATATATATATATATATATATACATATATATATATATATACATATATATATATATATATATATATATATATATATATATATATATATATATATATATATATATATATATATATATATATATCCCCATATATATAAGCTGCTGTATTGGCATCGATACAAAAAAAAAAATCATAGTATTACAGCACTAATTAACCCCACTCACGCATATAATATAAATTGAAGAATAATTAAATCATACTCAAATAATGTAAAAAACATAAATAATATAAAATAAATAAAAATAAACCATAATAAATAAATCGCAATCCATCCATCCGTTTACTGTAACAAAACGTGTTGCAGTGTTGAAATGCATAACAAAGTCCAGTGTCCAAACAAATGTGAAACAATCTATGTACTGATAACACTATAAAATAATTCTCACAGTAACATGATGACGAAAGTGGAACAGATGAAGAGAACCACACTTCCACAGGAAAGACCTCTCCTCTCCCAAATGACGCCCTTATGGTGATCATTTCACCTCAAGACCACATGAGCCATCACACCATATTAACCTAATAAAGTACTCCTCCGAGTCCCAGTTCCTTCCCCTTAAGCAGCTCTCATATGTCAAATAGGGATGAGCCGAACACCCCCCGGTTCGGTTCGTACCAGAACCTGCGAACGGACTGAAAGTTCGTGCAAACTTTAGAACCCAATTACTCGAACGTTCGAAATCAAAAGTGCTCATTTTAAAGGCTAATATGCAAGTTATTGTCCTAAAAAGGGTTTGGGGACCTGGGTCCTGCCCCAGGGGACATGTATCAATGCAAAAAAAAAGTTTTAAAAACGGCCGTTTTTTCAGGAGCAGTAATTTTAATTGATGCTTAAAGTGATAAAATAAAAGTGAAATATTCCTTTAAATATCGTACCTGGGGGGTGTCTATAGTATGCCTGTAAAGTGACGTGTGTTTCCCGTGCTTGGAACAGTCCCTGCACAAAATGACATTTTTAAAGGAATAAAAGTAATTTAAAACTGCTTGCGGCTTTAATGTAATGTCGGGTCCCGGCAATATGAAAATCAGTGAGACAAACGGCATGGGTATCCCCCCAGTCCATTACCAGGCCCTTTGGGTCTTGTATGGATATTAAGGGGAACCCCGCACCCAAATTAAAAAAAGGAAAGGTGTGGGGCCCCCAGGCCCTATATACTCTGAACAGCAGTATACAGGCGGTGCAAACAAGACAGGGACTGTAGGTTTGTTGTTAAGTGGAATCTGTTTGTAATTTTGAACTGGTACATTTTTAAAGTGTAGCTCCAGCCAAAAAATCTATTTTAAAGCTTTTTGGAAAACATGGGGAAGGGTTATCACCCCTGTAACATTTGTTTTGCTGTCTGTGCACCTCTTCAGAAGATTTCACCTCACTTTCTGTCCCAATGACAAATGTTTTTTGAAAATTTGGGGTTTTTCCTGAAACAAGGACTGGTGATAAAGCATCAGTGAAGAGGAGACACGTTTTTCCCATATTAACTCTTACAGGAGATAATTTCCCTTCCTAGGGGTAGATTTCATCTCACTTCCTGTTATCTCCTTCCATTTGCAAGTAGGAGTCCTTTGTAAGTTGGATGTTTGAAAGTAGAGGCCTGCCCTATATACTCTGCAGAAATTGGGGCCTTAGGTGTTGGTGTTGCCACAACACTGTAAGCCCTCACAGTTACTCTTGGTGGGCGCAGGAACGGGCTGTGCTGTGAAATATTAGATCAAGAATTGTAATTACATGCCATTGTTGAACAGTGGAAGAAAAATTGGGCCTTTGGTGGTGGTGCTGGTGCCACAGTTACTCTTGGTGGGAGCTGGAACAGGTCCTGCTGTGAAATATTATATCAAGAATTGTAATTACATGCACCTGTTGAACAGGGGTAGAAAAATTGGGCCTTTGGTGGTGGTGGTGGTGGTGGTGCTGCCACAACACTGCAACCCCTCACAGATACTCTAGTTGGAGCGCAGGAATGAGCCCTGCTGCAAAGTATTGCATCAAAAATTGTAATTACACGCCCCTGTTAAACAGGTGCTGAAAAATTGGGCCTTGGGCATTGGTGCTGGTGCCACAACAGTGCAACCCCCCACAGATACTCTAGTTGGAGCGCAGGAATGAGCCCTGCTGCAAAATATTGCACCAAAAATTGTAATTACACGCCCCTGTTAAACAGGGGCTGAAAAATTGGGCCTTAGCCACTGCTGCCACAACACTGCAACCCCTCACAGATGCTATAGTTGGAGCACAGGAATGAGCCCTGCTGCAAAGTATTGCAACAAAAATTGTAATTATACACCCCTGTTAAACAGGGGCTGAAAAATTAGGCCTTGGGCACTGGTGCTGGTGCCACAACACTGCAACCCCTCACAGATACTATAGTTGGAGTGCAGGAATGAGCCCTGCTGCAGGTCAGCCGATCAACCGATTCGGTGGACAGGCGCACCCTGTGATTGGTTACAAAGCCTCCAGCAGCACTGAATGTGCGTTCCGAAAGAATGCTGGATGCAGGACAGGCCAGTAGCTCAACTGCATACTGTGCAAGCTCTGGCCAGTGATCCATCCTCAAGACCCAGTAACCCAGAGGATTTTCGGTGGGAAAGGTGTCCAAGTCTGATCTTGCTCCTAGGTAATCCTGCAGCATGTGAATCAGATGCTGGCGATGGTTGCTGGAACCGATCAGACCTTGGGGCTGCGGACTAAAAAATTGTCTGAGTGCATCGGTCAGACAGCCACCTTCTCCACCGCTCCTTCTGTGACTGACTGAAGCCTCAGCAACACGTTGTCCAGGAGGACCAGGGTCCCAGGCTCTGGAAACGCGTTGCACAAACCTTTCTGCAAGGCCTCCCGAAGATGTTTCATCCTCTGCTCCCTCTGCAACGGCAAGAAAAGGTCCACAACCTTACCCATGTAACGTGGATCAAGGAGGGTTGCCAGCCAGTAATTATCCCTCCCCTTGATACCACGAATACCGCAGGCTTTGCAGGATCAGGGAGGCCATGCAGCGTAGGTTTGCAGAGGCATTCGGTCCAGAGTCTTCTGGGTCACTAAGGACGACATGATCGGCAGCCAACTCCTCCCAGCCACGTACAAGTCCATGGGTTTCTTCGGACTGTAAATGATCCCTTGAAGACTGCTGCTGATGCTGAGTGCCAGGCTCCACCTTCATGCTGACACAATCCTCCTCCTTGTCTTCTTCCTGTGTGATCGGCGGGTACGCAGGAACACTGTCTGGATAAAGGGGGCCTTGAGAGGTAAGGAAGTCCTCCTCTTCCTCCCTCTGTTCTGCCTCAAGTGCCCTGTCCATTATTCCACGCAGCGTTTTCTCCAACAGGTGGACAAGAGGGACAGTGTCACTGATGCATGCACTGTCACTGCTCACCATCCTCGTGGCCTCCTCAAATGGTGACAGGACAGTGCATGCATCCCTGATCATAGCCCACTGGCGTGGGAAAAAAAAAAACAAGGTCCCCTGACAATGTCCTGGTGCCATAATCGCATAGGTACTCATTGATGGCGCTCTGCTGCGTGTGCAGCCGCTGCAGCATGGCCAACGTTGAGTTCCACCTGGTGAGCATGTCACAGATTAGGCGGTTCTTGGGCAGGTTAAATTCCTTTTGGAGGTCAGCCAGCCGAGCACTGGCATTATATGACCTGCGGAAATGCACACAGCCTTTCCTGGCCTGCCTCAGGACATCCTGTAAGCCTGGGTACCTGCCCAAGAACCGCTGCACCACCAAGTTAAGGAGGTGAGCCAAACAGGGAACATGGGTCAGTTGTCCCTGTTGGAGGGCGGAGAGGAGGTTGGTGCCATTGTCGCAAACCACCATACCTGGCGTAAGCTGGCGTGCCGTCAACCACCTCTGAACCTGCCCCTGCAGAGCTGACAGAATCTCTGCCCCAGTGTGGCTCCTGTCCCCCAAGCACACCAGCTCAAGCACCTCATGGCATCTTTGTGCCTGCATGCTTGCGTAGCCCCTTGAACGCCTACGGAGCGCCGCTGGTTCTGAGGACAAATCAGCACAGGAAGAGGCCATGGAGGAAGAAGAAGAGGAGGGGTAGAGGAGAGAGGTGTGGCAGAATCACCACTAGTAGAATTTTGGAGGCGTGGTGGCGGAACAACTTCCACCACTACTGCACCCTGTCCTGCATCCTTCCCAGCTGCCAGAAGAGTCACCCAGTGGGCGGTGAAAGATAGGTAACGTCCCTGTCCATGCCTGCTGGACCATGTGTCAGCGGTAATATGAACCTTACCACTGACCGCCCTGTCCAGCGAGGCCAAGACATTGCCTTCCACATGCCGGTAGAGAGCCAGAATCGCCTTCCATGAGAAAAAAATGGCGTTTGGGAACCTGCCACTAAGGAACCGCACATTCCACAAACTCACGGAAGGGGGCAGAGGCTACCAACTGAAAAGGCAGCAGTTGAAGTGCTAGCAATTTAGCCAAGCTAGCATTTAACTTCTGGGCATGTGGATGGTTGGGAGCAAACTTCTTTCGGCGGTGCAGCAGCTGGGGCAGGGAAATTTGCCTGGTACAATCTGACGTCAGTGTACCGATAGCAGATTGCCCGCAAGTACTTGGCTGTGACACACCTAATTCTACACCTTCATTCCTCTCAGTGCAGGTTTCAGAGAGGACTGAAGGTATAGTGGAGTTGGAGAACCCAGCTGATGAGGAGCAAGGAGAGATCCGCTTTGTTCTTTGGTGTGGGTCTTTTAGGTACGCTTGCCAACGAACTGCATGGCAGGTCGACATATGTCTGGTCAAGCATTTGATGCCCAAGCGGGTGATGTTTTGGCCACGTGAGATACGCTTGAGACATATGTTGCAAATAGCAGCGGTGGGATCTGATGCACTCATCTCAAAAAAGCCCACACCAAAGAACTTTTGGAATAACACGCAGAGACAGCAGCACCCTGCACATGCGGAGCTCTGCGGTGTAATGCAGTCGGTATGCTGCCCTTAATTTGGCCCCTGGAGGGCATCCTGCCTTGTTGGAGATATGCCGCCTCCTCCTCCTCTCTCCTATCAGGCACCCACGTGGAGTCAGTGACCTCATCATCCACTCCCTCCTCATCACTGGAGCAAAGCTGACAGTATGCTGCAGCTGGGGGAACATGACTGCCAGATTGCTGTCCTTCTTGGGCACCCCCTCTCTCTGGGCTCACGTTACTGCCTTCCTATGGCTGGGTAATGTCATCAGAGCCTTCAAAACACTGGGCATCCTCCTGGAGCATGTACCCAACACTGTGGTCAAACAGTTCGGGGGACTCCTCTAGGAAGACATGGTGGGGCTAGGGAAGGAGTGACGGATGCCACTGAGCCGCGGGAAGAAGCTGCGTTGGCAGCTGCTTTGCCAGATAAAGTACCCTGAGCCCGGGTGAGAGAGAATGAGGAGGATGAGGACGGCTTGGTCATCCACTCTACCAAGTCTTCTGCATGTTGCGGCTTAACACGGCCAGCTGCCGAAAAAAAGGACAAGCGTGTCCCACGACCACGTGCTGATGAGGATGCACCATCTCCACGACCAGCACTGTTGCTTCTAGACAGAGCCTGCTTGCCCTCTTTTATTGGCTTGTGACTGTCTGCCTCTCCTTGTTGGCCTTCCAGACATACTAATGGCCTGCAGTGAGATGTAGCTGCACAAAGCTGGGATGTATATATATATACTGATACTGCAGCTAGCAGAATCAACTGCCTGCCTGTAGTATTATTAGTATGAGAACACCAGCAATTGTCTTTAGGTAGCTTTAGGTGCACACTGTGCAGAGGACGCAGTACACTAACTGTAAATACTGCAGCTGTCTGCCTGTGGTACTAATAGGATCAGAATAACACCACCAATTTTCTTCAGGTAGCTTTAGGTGCACACTGTGCAGAGGACACAGTACACTAACTGTAAATACTGCAGCTGCCTGCCTGTGGTATTACTAGGATCAGAACAACAGCAACTGTCTTCAGGTAGCTTTAAGTGCACACTGTGCAGAGGACACGGTACACTAACTGTAAATACTGCAGCTGCTTGCTTGTGGTACTAATAGGATCAGAAGAACACCACCAATTTTCTTTAGGTAGCTTTAGGTGCACACTGTGCAGAGGACACAGTACACTAACTGTAAATACTGCAGCTGCCTGCCTGTGGTATTAATAGGATCAGAACAACAGCAATTGTCTTCAGGTAGCTTTAGGTGCACATTGTGCAGAGGACACAGTACACTCACTAACTGTAAATACTGCAGCTGCCTGCCTGTGGTACTAATAGGATCAGAAGAACACCACCAATTTTCTTCAGGTAGCTTTAGGTGCACACTGTGCAGAGGACACAGTACACTAACTGTAAAAACTGCAGCTGCCTGCCTGTGGTATTAATAGGATCAGAACAACAGCAACTGTCTTCAGGTAGCTTTATGTGCACACTGTGCAGAGGACGCAGTACACTAACTGTAAATACTGCAGCTGTCTGCCTGTGGTACTAATAGGATCAGAATAACATCACCAATTTTCTTCAGGTAGCTTTAGGTGCACACTGTGCAGAGGACACAGTACACTAACTGTAAATACTGCAGCTGCCTGCCTGTGGTATTACTAGGATCAGAACAACAGCAACTGTCTTCAGGTAGCTTTAAGTGCACACTGTGCAGAGGACACGGTACACTAACTGTAAATACTGCAGCTGCTTGCTTGTGGTACTAATAGGATCAGAAGAACACCACCAATTTTCTTTAGGTAGCTTTAGGTGCACACTGTGCAGAGGACACAGTACACTAACTGTAAATACTGCAGCTGCCTGCCTGTGGTATTAATAAGATCAGAACAACAGCAATTGTCTTCAGGTAGCTTTAGGTGCACATTGTGCAGAGGACACAGTACACTCACTAACTGTAAATACTGCAGCTGCCTGCCTGTGGTACTAATAGGATCAGAAGAACACCACCAATTTTCTTCAGGTAGCTTTAGGTGCACACTGTGCAGAGGACACAGTACACTAACTGTAAAAACTGCAGCTGCCTGCCTGTGGTATTAATAGGATCAGAACAACAGCAACTGTCTTCAGGTAGCTTTATGTGCACACTGTGCAGAGGACGCACAACACTAACTGTAAATACTGCAGCTGCCTGCCTGTGGTACTAATAGGATCAGAAGAACACCACCAATTTTCTTCAGGTAGCTTTAGGTGCACACTGTGCAGAGGATGCACTACACTAACTCTAAATACTACAGCTGCCTGCCTGTGGTATTAATAGGATCAAAACAACAGCAATTGTCTTCAGGTAGCTTTAGGCACATAAAGCTACACTAACTGTAAATACTGCAGCTGCCTGCCTGTGGTACTAATTGGATCAGAAGAACGTCACCAATTTTCTTCAGGTAGCTTTAGGTGCACACTGTGCAGAGGATGCACTACACTAACTGTAAATACTGCAGCTGCCTGCCTGTGGTATTAATAGGATCAGAACAACAGCAATTGTCTTCAGGTAGCTTTAGGTGCACACTGTGCAGAGGACGCACTACAATAACTGTAAATACTGCAGCTGCCTGTGGTACTAATAAGATCAGAAGAACACCGCCAATTTTCTTCAGGTAGCTTTAGGTGCATACTGTGCAGAGGATGCACTACACTAACTGTAAATACTGCAGCTGCCTGCCTGTGGTATTAATAGGATCAGAACAACATCAATTGTCTTCAGTTAGCTTTATGTGCACACTGTGCAGAGGACGCACTACACTAACTGTAAATACTGCAGCTGCCTGCCTGTGGTACTAATAGGATCAGAAGAACAGCAATTGTCTTCAGGTAGCTTTAGGTGCACACTGTGCAGTATACGCACTACAAAAACTGTAAATACTGCAGCAGCCTGTCTGTGGTACTAATAGGATCAGAAGAACACCACCAATTTTCTTCAGGTAGCTTTAGGTGCACACTGTGCAGAGGACGCACTACATGTAAATACTGCAGCTGCCTGCCTGTGGTATTAATAGGATTAGAACAACAGCAATTGTCTTCAGGTAGCTTTAGGTGCACACTGTGCAGAGGATGCACTACACTAACTGTAAATACTGCAGCTGCCTGCCTGTGGTACTAATAGGCTCAGAAGAACACCGCCAATTTTCTTCAGGTAGCTTTAGGTGCACACTGTGCAGAGGGCGCACTACACTAACTGTAAATAATGCAGCTGCCTGCCTGTAGTATTAATAAGATCAGAACAACAGCAATTGTCTTCAGGTAGCTTTAGGTGCACACTGTGCAGAGGACGCACTACACTAACTGTAAATACTGCAGCTGCCTGCCTGTGGTACTAATAGGATCAGAAGCACACCACCAATTTTCTTCAGATAGCTTTAGGTGCACACTGTGTAGAGGACGCACTACACTAACTGTAAATACTGCAGCTGCCTGCCTGTGGTATTAATAGGATCAGAACAACAGCAATTGTCTTCAGGTAGCTTTAGGTGCACACTGTGCAGAGGACGCACTACACTAACTGTAAATACTGCAGCTGCCTGCCTGTGGTACTAATAGGATCAGAAGAACACCACCAATTTTCTTCAGGTAGCTTTAGGTGCACACTGTGCAGAGGACGCACTACATGTAAATACTGCAGCTGCCTGCCTGTGGTATTAATAGAATCAGAACAACAGCAATTGTCTTCGGGTAGCTTTAGGTGCACACTGTGCAGAGGACGCACTACACTAACTGTAAATACTGCAGCTGCCTGCCTGTGGTACTAATAGGCTCAGAAGAACACCACCAATTTTCTTCAGGTAGTTTTAGGTGCACACTGTGCAGAGGACGTACTACACTAACTGTAAATACTGTAGCTGCCTGCCTGTGGTACTAATAGGATCAGAAGAACACCAGCAATTTTCTTCAGGTAGCTGTAAATACTGTAAAAACACCTGCCTGCCTGTCAGTAGGAAGAGAATAACAGGAACGGATCTAGCTAAACTGAATACAGTGTGTGTATATATGTATATATATATATATATATATATATATATACATACACAACACCTAGGATGCATATATATATATATATATATATATATATATATATATATATATATATATATATATATATATATATATATTAGGGGTGCGCATCTTCACTGGCCTCACGATTCGATTCGATTGCGATTATCAGGTCCACGATTCACGATGCATCACGATTACTGCGCGCGGTTTTCATCCAAAAAATGTAAGTAGTCAGAAGAACTCCATTTTTTTTATTTTATCTGTTCTTAACACTCCTTGCATGTAGCAAAGTGTAAACAGTGCAGACAACTTAAAGAGGAGCTCCAGACTGCCCCCAAATGACTACAGAAGATGGTCAGAGACTGCAGACATGATACAGGAGATGGTCAGAGACTGCAGACATACTACAGGAGATGGTCAGAGACTGCAGACATGGTACAGGAGATGGTCAGAGACTGCAGACATGGTACAGGAGATGGTCAGAGACTGCAGACATGGTACAGGAGATGGTCAGAGACTGCAGACATGGTACAGGAGATGGTCAGAGACTGCAGACATGGTACAGGAGATGGTCAGAGACTGCAGACATGGTACAGGAGATGGTCAGAGACTGCAGACATGGTACAGGAGATGATCAGAGACTGCAGACATAGTACAGGAGATGGTTAGAGACTGCAGATATACTACAGGAGATGGTCAGAGACTGCAGACATAGTACAGGAGATGGTCAGAGACTGCAGACATACTACAGGAGATTGTCAGAGACTGCAGACATAGTACAGGAGATGGTCAGAGACTGCAGACCTGCTGGACATGGTAAGGGAGGTGCCAGACTGTCCTATCCAAGATGAATAATACCCCGCCCCTCTCACCACTAACCTGTCCCCATATAATACTATTACCATAGCGCTCCCCTGCCCAGTGTCACCACAGACCAATTCCCATCCTTCTTCCCCCAACTCTACATAGTGAACATGCAAATAGGGCAATAAATCAAAAAATTGTGTGCAGAGCTTTGTGGTGATAATAAATGCACAAAAAAGTCTTACTTATTCAAAGTAATTCCAGTGCTGAGTGTTCTCTGCTGTGTTCAAATCATTCACCAGAAATCAGGAATAGCACAGCAGAGAACACTCAGCACTGGAATTACTTTGAATAAGTAAGACTTTTTTGTGCATTTATTATCACCACAAAGCTCTGCACACAATTTTTTGATTTATTGCCCTATTTGCATGTTCACTGTGTAGAGGTGGGGGAAGAGCAGAGGTGTCCTCCATGCGGCCCCCTTACCTGGCTTGACATGCCGCGGCTCCACTCTCCTCCTCGGAGCTCCGTGCTCCACAAGCCGGCCGCCGCCACTCTTAGCAGCAGCAGCTCCAGCCACCGGTGCTCCATGTCCCCGCGAACATGAATACAGCGTCGCTCCTCGCAGGGCAGCAGGGGGATGACGTAAGTCAGAGGCAGCATGAAGGAAAGCCGGCGCGGCTTACTTCCGCGGCTCTTCGGCGGCTTTCGGCTCCCTTCGGTCGCGGAGGCGGGGCATAACGCGGCGCGAGGATGACGTCATCCTCAATCGATGCCTTAAAGCTATAGCATCAATGCCGCATCGTGGACGGTCGGATGCCGATGCATCGATTCGGCGATTAATTTCAACAGCCCTAATATATATATATATATATATATATATATATACATATATATATACAATACACTGTAAGTGCAGCTAACTGACTCGGCTGCCTACTCTATCTAACTTAAATCAAATGACACTGTCTCTCTGTCTGTCTCTCCGCTGCCGTAACACACTACACAAGGCCGCCACGCAGGTGGCCTTATATAGTGTGGGGCGTGTACTAAACCCCCTGAGCCATAATTGGCCAAAGCCACTCTGGTCATAGTGCATGCTTGGCCAATCATCAGCCAGCAATGCACTGCGATGCCGCAGTGAATTATGAGCCGTGACGCGCCACTCGAATTTGGCACGAACGGCCCATAACATTCACAATTCGACGAACAGTCGAACATGCGATGTTCGAGTCAAGCATGGGTTTGACTCGAACTCGAAGCTCATCCCTAATGCAAACCATTGCATCATGCAAGTGAACAAGATGCAAGGCAAAAACTCAATATGCAAACACCTTTATTAAAATCACAATTAAAAACATAAACACTCACATGTTAAGGTGCTTATAGACAAGTACCAAACACAAATTCTGAAAACCATCCTGCTGATGCAGGTGTATGCAAATGGCCTCAACAATGTGATGATGTTGTGAGGGTCTAGCCACGTCCAAAGCATTTTATTAGAATTACTTTCTCAGGAGCAGTAGGGTTTAATTAATGCTATAATCATAAGATTTTTTGAATAATTTACCATGGCTATAGGGCCACCAATAATCTTTAATAACATGGCAATGTCAACACGGAAAAGATGACTGTATTAAAGTGTTAAAGTGTTACTAAACCCACAACAGTAAAATGTGTCTGTATATGCAGTAAAGCATGCTTGTTATACTCACTGTGGAATCTAATGGTTTTAATCCTGCAAACTGTGTAAAAAGGCTGTTTGATCCTGACTTCTCTGATCCTCCCCTTCTTTTACTGTCTCCAATCCATCTCCTGATAGAACAGAACCCCAGGAGGCACACTGCACATGCTCAGTTTGGTGTGTATTGCTGGAGAGTTTTTATTTGTGGGAGGGTGCATGTGATCAGCACAGGGCCAATCAGCATTGTCCAGAAAGAGGGCCAGGGGTCATGCAGCCACATAGAGCAGTCAGAAGAGAATAAAAACTCCTCCTACAAACTTAAACCAATGCTCAGCCGGACACTGATAGAAGTCACAAGACCGCTATATACTGCTGATGATAAATGGTATTTAGCTGTTTATATTTACTTAAAATAACTGCATTTCCATGTTCTGTGTACCGTGGGAGACCAGATATAGTGAATGCAGAGTCCTGGGTTTAGTAACACTTTAACCGGTTCCCGACCTGCTTACGCAGATATACTGCGGCAGAATGGCTCTCCTGGGCGAAACCCTGTACGGGTATTTCCTTCTCTTTTTGGCCACCAGAGGGCGTGTGTGCAGGCCTGCTGCACAGGCCGGCAGGCACGATCGGCGCCGGCCACGCGCAATCGCGTGCACAAGCGCCAGCATGGGGATTTGTGTGTGTAAACACACAAATCCCTGTGCTGTCAGGGAAGAGAAAACATATTGTTTGTTCCTACTAAGTAGGAAAATTGATATGTCTCCTCTCTTAGTCACTCCCATCCCCACACAGTTAGAACACACCGAGGGAACACCCAGTTAACCCCTTGATCGCCCCCTAGTGTTAACCCCTTCCCTGCCAGTGACATTTACACAGGATTCAGTGCATTTTTATAGCACTGATCGCTGTATAATTGTCAGTGGTCCCAAAAAAGTGTTAAAAGTGTCCGATCTGTCTGTCGCAATGTCGCAGTACTGCTAAAATCACAGATCACCGACATTATTAGTAAAAAAAAAATAATAAAAATGCCATAAATCTTTCCCATAGTTTGTAGATGCCATAACTGTTGTGCAAACCAATCAATATACGCTATTACAATTTTTTTTACCAAAAATATGTAGAAGAATATATATTGGCCTAAATTCATAAAGAAATTATTATTTTTTTTTTAAATTGGGGATATTTAGTATAGCAAAAAGTAAAAAATATTGTTTTTTTACAAAATTGTCGCTCTTTTTTTATTTATAGCGCAAAAAATACCACTAAAAGAAAGCTCTATTTGTGGGGAAAAAAGGACGCAAATTTCGTTTGGGTACAGCATTGCATGACCGCGTAATTGTCAGTTAAAGTGACGCAGTGCCAAATTGTAAAAAGTGATCTGGTCAGGAAGGGGGTAAAATCTTCCTAGGCTGAAGTGGTTAATACAACAAGCACCATTTTTTGTTGTTGCTCTTCATATTTCCAAAGCCTCACGTCTATGACTCTTATATACAAATATATACTTGTTCACAACATGAAGCAATCTTCCTATAGCTCTCTGCATGTTATAACTTGTGTGACTTGTGTTAAAAAGTTCATATTTAGGAGAACTAAATGTTACCATGCTGTCCTTTGGGTCATATATGCAAGTGACTAATGCAGTGTTTTCAAAGTATTGCCATTATAGCCATTTGCTCAGTTCAAATTACTTTGAGATGCCAAAATAGCAAATATCTAATAGAAAAAGCACACTTCCTTACAGCAATCATTGCATGCAACAGTCACAAAACCACTAAAATAGCGTTCCATTGCTAAAACAGAAGTGATGCTTTTCGTAGATCTATATGAAGTAATTATTTGTGGTTGTGCAGACGTCTGACACTTCTGTATGTCGATGAGCACACTAAATTTGCGTGCCAACCAAGCCACTGTATTTCTCTAGATTTTTCTGACCACAATGCCGACGTGCAAATGGAAATTTCCCACATGTTCCTATAAATGCATTTGATGCAAGATGAACATCAATGGTATGTTATAAGAAGAAAAAGTAATTCTGCTATGCTGTCATCACACTCTTCAGACAATGTTAACCACAACATTAATAAGTGGTATTTTGAA
Organism: Aquarana catesbeiana; assembly: GCF_042186555.1. Classification (NCBI taxonomy): domain Eukaryota; kingdom Metazoa; phylum Chordata; class Amphibia; order Anura; family Ranidae; genus Aquarana; species Aquarana catesbeiana. The sequence continues at coordinate 552,344,658 of NC_133324.1, forward strand.
AAACTCTAATGCCGCGTACACATGATCGGAATTTCCGCCAGCAAAAGATTGAAAGCAGGTTCTCTATTTTTTCATCTGAAAAAGTTCCTATTGGAAATTCCGTTGGTCTGTATGCAATTCCAACGCGCAAAAAACCATGCATGCTCAGAATCAAGTACGAGATGGAACAGGCGTTCGTAATGGTCATTAGGGATGAGCCGAACACCCCCCGATTCAGTTCGCATCCAGAACACATGAACGGACCGAAAGTTCTTGCAGACTTTTGAACACCGTTAAAGTCTATGGGACTCGAACGTGAGAAATCAAAAGTGCAAATTTTAAAGGCTAATATGCAAGTTATTGTCCTAAAAAGGGTTTGGGGACCCGGGTCCTGCCCCAGGGGACATGTATCAATGCAAAAAAAAGTTTTAAAAACGTCAGTTTTTTCAGGAGCAGTGATTTTAATGATGCTTAAAGTGAAAAAATAAAAGGTAAATATTCCTTTAAATATCGTACCTGGGGGGTGTCTATAGTATGCCTGTAAAGTGGCGCGTGTTTCGCGTGTTTAGAACAGTCCCTGCACAAAATGACATTTCTAAAGGAATAAAAGTCATTCAAAACTGCTTGCGGCTGTAATGTAATGTCGGGTCCCGGCAATATGGATGAAAATTATTGAGAAAAACGGCATGGGTAACCCCCCAGCCCATTACCAGGCCCTTTGGGTCTTGTATGGATATTAAGGGGAACCCCACACCCAAATTAAAAAAAGAAAAGATGTGGGGCCCTCAGGCCCTATATACTCTGAACACCAGTATACAGGTGGTCCCAAGAAAGACAGGGACTGTAGGTTTGTTCTTAAGTTGAATCTGTTTGTAATTTTGAACTGGTACATTTTTAAAGTGTAGCTCCAGCCAAAAAATCTATTTTTAAGCTTTTTGGAAAAAATAGGGAAGGGTTATCACCCCGTAGCATTTGTTTTGCTGTCTTCAGAAGATTTCACCTCACTTTCTGTCCCAATGACAATTGGACTTTGAAAATTTAGGGTTTTTAGGGAAACAAGAATTGGTGATAAAGCATCAGTGGAGGAGACACCTTTTTCCCATATTAACTCTCACAGGAGAGAATTTCCCTTCCTAGGGGTAGATTTCCTCTCATATCTTGTTGTCTCCCTCTGTTTGTAAGTAGGAATTAGCAAGATTGGGAGCCTGATCCCCAGTCAGGCGACCAAAAAAGTGGGGGCATGTTGGACTATTGCGGTACAGTAAAAATTAATAACAATATAAAGAATATACCAGTGATATAAAAATGTATAGTTGATTTTATTGATGCAAGAAACAAATCATTGGTAATACAATACAGCATGATAGTAATAAAAGTAAAGCACCAATGGGGTCATTATTATACAATAAGACAATTGATCTCAGATGTCATATTCCTCAACTAGTTTCGCGGACATAACCGCTTCGTCAGGAAGGAATCTGAAGATGGTTTATTTTGACTAAACCGTCTGAACCTGAAAAAATAGGAAAAAGCACAATGAGGTTTGCCAAAAAGACATAAACAATAAAACTTGTATTACAGCATCATAATTAAAGAAATGTAATAGAGATTATAGGGGGAAAGGGACAAGTCTGCTTACCCATGTCCCAACAGACCCCAGGCGCAAGGCTCCACCACCATAGGGTGATCTCCCACGGCGACCCGGGGGAGCTGCAAAGATGACGGGGATAATAAGAATAAAAATGATAAAATAGTTGGGTATAGTCAGTTGCCAATTTGAAAACAAGTGAGGCAGTGACACATTGAATAATAAGGGAATAGTAAATGGTGACGGTGTAAAGGGTGATGTGATGGGTTACACAATGCAAAAAATGGTGCATAAGGAGAACAAAGAAATTAGAAACCAAAGAGAATTATAGGAAGGTGTAATAATGTTTAATTGGGTAGGGTGGAAGTGAATAATTGACGGAAGGGGGAGGAAGACTGGATAGGGAGAGAAGGGATGGGGAGTAAGGAGGAAATAAAACAGGGAAAGGGTAGAGGGGGAAGAGAGGAAAGGGGAGAGAATGGGAGAACCGAGGGGGGGGGTAGGAAAGGAGAGAAAGGGGGAAAAAAGGGGGGGGGAGAGGGGAAGGAAAAGGAGGAGGAAAAAGGGGGGTAGGGAAAAACAGAGAAATGAGGTGTGGGATTGTGGAGTGGTTAAGGGCACAATGATATCTGGTGCTAGTATGGACGTTGGAAGGTACCCGGGGAAGGCACCCTGAGGGGGGCCAATGCCGTGCGAGGCCAAAGGAGAGGTAATAGGGACTGCAGGCAATGGGCGGAAGCAAGATACAGCATGTTCGCCCATGCCTGGAGCATCTAAAGGGGAGAAAAGGCACAGTCAAAAATACAAACCAATGCTGGTGCCCTGGGGTATGGGACTGCAGAGTAATAAGGTGAATACGTAATCCCCTCTGACTTACAATAAGCTGGCCATGGTACACGATCTCCGGGACCAAGAACCGACCGTCAACAAACAGGCAGAGGCCTGTTTGTAAGTAGGAGTCATTTGTAAGTCGAATGTTTGAAAGTAGGGGCCTGCCCTATATACTCTGCAGAAATTTGGGCCTGTGTTCCTGTAAGCGCGGGTACCTGCATGAAAACCGCTGCACCACCAAATTAAGGACGTGAGCCAAACAGGGAACATGGGTGAAGTGTCCCTGTTGGAGGGCAGAGAGGAGGTTGGTGCCATTGTCGCAAACCACCATTCCTGCCTGAAGCTGGCGTGGCGTCAACCACCTCTGAGCCTGCCCCTTCAGAGCTGACAAAATTTCTGCCCCAGTGTGGCTCCTGTCCCCTAAGCACACCAGCTCAAGCACGGCATGGCATCTTTTTGCCTGAGTGCTTGCATAGCTCCTTGAAAGCCTACGGAGGACAAATCTATAGAAGAAGAGACCATGGAGGAAGAAGAAGAGGAGGGGGTGGAGGAGAGAGGTGTGTCAGAATCACCACTAGTAGCATTTTGGAGGCGTGGTGGCGGAACAAGCTCCAACAATACTACACCCTGTCCTGCATCCTTCCCAGCTGCCAGCAGGGTCACCCAGTGCGCCGTAAAAGATAAGTAACGTCCCTGTCCATGCCTGCTGGACCATGAGTCAGCGGTAATATGCACCTTACCGCTGACCCCTCTGTCCAGCGTGGCCAAGACATTGCCTTCCACATGCCGGTAGAGAGCCGGAATCGCCTTCCATGAAAAAAAGTGGCATTTGGGAACCTGCCACTGAGGTACCGCACATTCCACAAATTCACGAAAGGGGGCAGAGTCTACCAGCTGAAAAGGCAGCAGTTGGAGTGCTAGCATTTTAGCCAAGCTAGCATTCAGCCACTGGGCATGTGGATGGCTGGGACTGAATTTCTTTCGCCGGTTTAGCAATTGGGGTAGGGAAATTTGCTTGCTACAATCGGATGTTGGTGTAGTGATAGCAGATTGCCCACTGGGTACCATCATCGGAGCCTTCAAAATACTGCACATCCTCCTGCAGCATGTACCCAACACTGTGGTCGAACAGTTCGGGAGACTCCTCAGGGCATGATGGTGGGGCTAGGGAAGGAGTGACTGATGACATTGGCAGCCAAAGTACTCTGAGCCTGGGTGACAGAGGAGGATGAGAACAGCTTGGTCATCCACTCTACCAACTCTTCTGCATGTTAAGGCTCAACACAGCCTGCTGCCGAAAAAAAGGGGAAGCGTGCCCCACGGCCACGTGCTGAGAATGCACAGTGTCCATGACCAGCAATGTTGGATGTAGACACAGCCTGCTTGCCCTCTTTTAATGGCCTGTGAGTGTCTGCCTCTCCTTGTTGGCCTTCCAGACAAACTGTATTTAATGTATTTGTAATGTGTTTGTATAGGTACACCAGGAATGGCCTGCAGTGAGATGTAGCTGCACAAAGCTGGGATGTATATATATGTATATACTGAATATACTGCAGCTAACTGAATGAACTGCCTGCCTGTAGTATATTAGGAAGAGAACAACAGGAACGGTCTGCAGCGAGATCTAGCTGCACAGGATAGAGTACTGCATATACTGCATCTAACTGAATGAACTGCCTGCCTGTAGTATATTAGGAACAGAACAACAAGAACGGTCTGCAGCGAGATCTAGCTGCACAGGATACAGTACCGAATATACTGCAGCTAACTGAATGAACTGCCTGCCTGTAGTATATTAAGAACAGAACAACAGGAATGATCTGCAGTGAGATCTAACTGCACAGGATACAGTACTGAATACACTGCAGCTAACTGAATGAACTGCCTGCCTGTAGTATATTAGGAAGAGAACAACAAGAACAGTCTGCAGCGAGATCTAGCTGCACAGGATACAGTACTGAATATACTGCAGCTAACTGAATAAACTGCCTGCCTGTAGTATATTAGGAACAGAACAGCAGGAACGGTCTGCAGTGAGAGCTAGCTAAACTGGATACAGTATGTATATATACTGTGTATATATATATCTATATATCTATATATATAGATATCTATATATATATATAGATATATAGATATCTATATATATATAGATATATATATATACAAAGCCTGGAATGTATATATATACTAAATATACTGGAGCTAACTAATTAAACTGTCTGCTCAATCTATCTAAATGAAATGAAATGGCTCTCTCTCTCTCTCTCTGAGCGCCGGAACACACTACACACGGCCGACGTGCAGGCGGCCTTATATAGTGTGGGGTCGTGTACTTAATCCAGTGAGCCATAATTGGCCAAAGGCACCCTGCCTTCAGCCAATTATGACTCTGTTTGCTTACGGTGATGTGATTGGCCAAAGCATGTGGGTCATAGTGCATGCTTGGCCAATCATCAGCCAGCAAACCACTGCGATGGCGCAGTGCATTATGGAACGTGACACGCCGCTCGAATTTGGTGCGAACGGCCTATATTGTTCAATCTTCATCGAACGATCGAACAGCCGATGTTCGAGTCAACCTCATGTTTGACTCGAACTCGAAGCTCATCCCTAATGGAGATAGCACATTCGTCACACTGTAAATTTTTGGATCTTTTAATGCAGCGCATTCTTTTGTTCTTTATAATGCTTATTTCTTTATTATTTCTTGTGATCTCCTTAATTAAATTTTTAGTTTTTAAAGCCAGATCTCCATAATAATGTTTAGAATTATTTTTTATAGTGATTTTTTTCCCCTTTTTTATTTAAATCAAGATCTCCTTTTATTGTGATTATTTTAAAATTATTTTCTAATGATCTCCATAATTTTTTTTTTGTGTGTCAAGTTACCACAACAACATTATTATCTTGTATTTTTTAACCTCAAGGAGGTTGGTGTCCCTTTTTAATTTGACATTGTATTTTTGAAATGTATCTGCCTACTCACAAACAAACTGTCCTTTTTTAATAAAAGCACATAGGCAAGTATTTGCTGAAAACAAAATGACCATTTCATAACAAAAGAAAGAGGGAAGGAAACGCTGGAGAAACTGCAGAATTCTGCAAAGCCTTTGGACCCCAGGGCAGACATCAACTATTTGAAAAAGAAAATTGGTAGCCTGAGGAGTCCATACAATAGGGAGCACAATCTGGTCCTGGACTCCGATAGATCAGGAACAGCAGCAGATCACATATATGTCCCCAGGCTGTGGTACTACAACAGCCTACGTCTTCTGTCAGACCAGACTGAACCCAGGCCATCACTCTCTTGTCTTATTTGCATACTTCACTGCACGCTGTGGCTTTGTTCGTCGAGTTGTGGCAGGAGGTGGAGGAGGAGGATGGATAGATTCAGAAAGGTGTGTATTTTCTGTCAGTTGACCACTAAACCCCTTATTTAGGGTCTGTAAAATGATGTTCTCACAGATGAGGCGTTGGCCCTCCTCCATTTCCTGCATTTTCGCTGCTACTATGCAGGCATAGCCCTCTTGAACGCTGGGGGGTCTCTTAGGATCGCATGAGCATCCCGAATGAGGGCAAGTGCTGCCTCATCCACGTTCCTCCCCTTCCTGGGCCTTTTGGGTGGAAGGCGGAGGGGAGGGACTTGGGATTGGGTCAGTCCACTGGGCCCGGCCACCTCCTGGCTGCCACTTCCCCCTGCCACCTCCTGCCTGGCACATTCCAGACCCTCATCCTGGCTGAGGCTTTCCTGTGTATAAAAAAGGGACATAGTTTTAGTTTTTGCTTCATCAATCACACACAATTTTCAGCTCATGACTGTTGCAAATTGAATGTTAATAAATAGAAAAGACTATCATTCTGACCCCAGCATTTTTCATTCTTGTCCCAATAATTTTTGGCCACTGCTGTCTATTGATATGTAAAACACTTTTTGTTTCATTAATTTATTATCAATAATAACATCTAGTTAACATCATTAATTTTAGGACAAGAAATAAGTAGAAAAATACTATACCTGCCTCAAGCTGGGCTCCTCCACTTATTCCTGGATGGAAGGGCATGGTTGGTCCTCGGAAGTCTCAGCTGGGGGAAGGAAGTGTGGAAAGTGATGACCTCACTTTAGACTGGTCTTCCAGAAAACGCATTTTGTTGTACCACAGACTGGGTACATACATGTCCTCTGCTGCTGCTCCTGACCTCTGGGATGCCAGGACCTTATTATGCTCCTTCTTGTATGTGATCCTCAAGCTACCAATTTTCCTGTCCAAAAAAACAATGTCTGCGTTGGGGACCTCCGTCTTCACAAATTCCAACAGTTTCTCCAGCGCTGCCTTCCTATGTGGTTATGTTTGACTTGCCACAAACTGGGCAATTCCCTGTACCTATCGATAAAATAGCTCGTAAACTTAGGCTTTTTGAACGGATTCATTATTTCTGCAAGACAAAAAACAAGAGAAAAATACTAATGTCAGGCTAAACTCTCATATTCTTATCACAATATAGGCCTCAATCTAGAAGCAGTATAGGCCACTGATGCCCCAAGTTAAAATGTTACCTTCGTTCTCACGATCGGCATTTCCTCCACTCACAGATCGTACGGCCGACGCATGTTGCGCTTTACATACACTGCACATGCGTGAAACTCCGCCCGCGTCGCCCGCCCCTGACGTTCTTTCTAGAATATTCCCTTCTCTTTCGGCACAGTGGGAGAGGACATGGCGGAGACACAGCAGGTGCATAATTTCAGTAACGACCAGGAAAGCCCGGAGCCAGAAATGTCCCGATCCCGGATGAGATATAAGGCCTCAAATATGTCCTTTGTAGAGATGGCGGAGATGGTGGACATCTTGAAGAGGGCAGACTATGATGGGAAGTATGGACTGTACACCAACCCTAATGTGAGAAAGGCCAAGATCATGTCTAAAGTTGTGAGAAGTCTGCACAGGAATTTTGGGGTACGGCAATCCAAGGAGCAATTGGGGTAACGCTGGTCAGACCTGAAATTGAGGGAGCATGATCAGTACAGAAGGATCAAGAAACTGCTTCTAAAAAGTAAGTGTTTGTCCTGTGTTCCTATTATTGTTATTACTTGCATGCTGCTCCATGTGCTTTTCTTTACTGTTGTACAGTTTTAAATGGCAACTTTCAGGCTTGTGGGCACAGTAATCGGTCGTAGTAAACATCATTCATTTGCCTACTAATAATACAAAGTTTTTTGCAGATACAGGGTTAACTACATTTGGTCATGCCTATTTGTATTAAAATAAGTTTAGTACATTGTTGTCTAGATGTGTTTGTAACTAGAATGAAATGCAAACTTGATTCAGTGTAATGTAAGGAGAGGACACTCAGCAGCTGTTTACACATCTGGACTCAGGAGCACTAGTGTGGGACATGAGAACAAACTTTATAGGGTGTCCCAACAGGTGCTCCAGTGGATACTAGGGGTGTCTCCATGTGTGAATATTGTCCAAGAAAGGTAAGTATTCCAGCTACCAGTACCACACTTCCAAGCAATGTTTCATATTCCTATTTCTGGCCTCAAATATCTGTGTGCTAAGTATACCTTTTGTAATTCTCATAGGGGAGAAAAGACTCAGGACATCTGAGGACACCAGGAACCCCACAACCCCACACTAAAGAAGGGGAACTCAGCACACCACAACCTGAGGAAGTGCAGGAAGGAGAGGTGGATGAAGTGTGCGAAATAGTGACCACAACAGGTCAGTGTCTAAGACCACAGCTTCAGGTAATAGATATATACCTGCATATGTATAATACATGGTGTGTTTTTTGATTTTAGGTGATGCGCATGTTGTGGAAGAATAATTTAATTTCACCAGTGCAAGTGCACAAATCCCAATCCAGGACATAATGGTGTGTAGTTGGGATTTAGACATCATAAAGCAAAAAAACAGTGATGTTGAAAAATGAAGAACATGATTGATGTATTAGGGAGAATCTAAATAACAACAAAATGACACAATTTTAGAATTTTTTGGAGAAATTTCCTAAAGTTTTAATACATTTTAAAAGCCAAATTTTGAAGATGCACACAGTGTGTCAACATGTGCTATCTGCCATCATGGGATATCAATGTACACTTTTTGTGGGTGCAACCCCTTCCTCACAGCTCAAGTTTACAGTGACAATGGGAGTTATTTATTAAAGCAAAATCTACTTGGCACTACAAGTGCACTAGGAGAACCTAGGAAACAGCTTAAAGAAACACAAGCAGAAAATCAAATTCAAGATGATTTCAGATCAAAATAATTTTTAATTTTAGAAAAGAATCAAAAATTTGCTGGCATAGCAATGGCCCCCCTACCCGTAAAATGGTTCAGATACTTTTGCCGCACATCACGGGCGCTTTGGGGGGGCAAACCAGGACGGCCAGATTCCAGGGCCGTCATTGGATTTATGTCCTGAATTGCGGCCTCAGGCCCAACTGAGGCCACATAATTTGGAGCATTTCTCCTTAAATAATTATGTAGAATACAGCATGCTAGTGTAGCGCCCTCTACCTTTAGGTAGGTGCTTTATGGGTTTTTTTTTTATGGAGTAACATATAGAGACAGGTAAATTTGTCCAGGCCTGTGTTCTTTGCTAGGCCTGGGTGGTAATTCGGGGTTGGAAGTTTCAGAATAGAAGGGGGTGTGGCCGCCTACATTTAGGCTCAGGAAAACCTTTTCTGCTTGACGGTGGATTTTGCTGAAGAGAGAGAATGGGCTGAGACCTGAGTGGCAGGAAACCCATGTGAGAGGATTGACCAATGGTTCATTTCTTTGGTCAAGGGGAGGTCTCACATTAAAGGGGGGTAACATGCTCTGGGAGGAGTTCGCAGATTCAGTTCGGGATTCAGAGTCCACAAGTTAGGCCCAGTGGCCCGGGAGTTCAGAGATCCCGGAGCCTTGGTGCTGGAAGAGGATCCAGGGGTGCCAAGAGCCTATGCCCTGGATTAGGAGTCAGCATGTAGTCGACAAGGAACCACCGGACGCTCCTATGCGGGGACGTGCCGGTAAAGAAAAGGAGGAAGTAGGAGCAAAGCGGAAGATGAAAACCTGGGTGATCGACTTTCTGTGAGTAGAACATGGACTGTTGATTGTGAGAGAGAGCAAAGGGAGTGCAAACCCAGAGGAGCCGAGAGAGTAACTTATATTGCAAATTCAAGCACCACAATTTCTAATACGTTCAAGTACCTAAAGGATGTTGGTATGCGGGTCATAAGGAAAGTGGTGTAGGTGTTGACCTTAAAGAACCAATACCCCAAAGGAAGCCTACTGAGTTAATCGGAGGAGCTATTCAGAGTAATAAATCCTCAGACAGATAGCTTAAAGAAGAAGCAATAAGTTGCAGTAGGAAATCATTACAGGAGACATTATTCAGAGTGATGCTCACCTGTGGGATCCAGGGAGTGCTGCATTACACAAAAGGAAAGGAACCAGGAAGGTATTAAAACAACTGCCCGGCAACAATACGGGGTCTCATTGGACATCTCATATATTTCATTGGAGAGCCCACGGATATAATCCCAAATAAAGAAACTTAAAGTGTAACTTTGACTGTTTGGTGTTATGTGGGTGCATGGGAGATCGGAAGCGGAGCGATTGGCAAAGGTAAATAACTAAAACTCAGCAGCTCCTAAGGGGGTAGTGCGCTACACTAGCACTAAGTGATTCGGTTTATACTTCGCCATGTTGATTGCCGTAAGTAATAGACAGAACCAGCTGGCCATTATACCAAATGCATTCTCCACCACTCTTCTGGCTCTGGCCAGCCGGTAATTAAAAACCCTCTTCTCCGGGGTGAGGGTCCTCTGGGGGAATGGCCTCATCAGACATTCACCCAGACCAAATGCTTCATCTGCGACAAACACAAATGAGAGTCCTTCCATATTCTTTTCCACAAGTGGCAATCCCAAGTCACCACTCACCACACCACTGGGGACGTCGGTAAAACTCGGTCTGGGCAAAGACCCATTCGACATCCGGCCATTCTTCCCCATGTCCACATAAAAACTCATATGTCGCCGACACCACCACCATCAACACAATACTATGAAACCCCTTATAGTTAGTATAATATAATTGTATGACCCTGAGTGGGGTGGTGGGACGATGTGGACATGTTTCCCATCGATTGCCCCCCGCAGTTGGCAAAGTCCCACCGCTCTGCAAACTGTGAGGCCACAGTCTGCCATTCCTGTGGCGTTGAAGGAACCTGTGGAGTCAAACCAGAAAAAATAAAATGACTACTTTTGCACATAACATTGCAAGCAGATTAGACACAAAACATTCTTGGCCAACATCAGTATAACATTTATTTTAAGGAGTATTTAAAGACAAAAAGATAAGGTACACTTATCAGATTCCCCACGCCCTCTGATGGCCCATTGTAAAAATTTTAGGGGAGGGGGTTTCTAGATAAGTTTAGGACCCCCCAAAAAAAGATTTAAAGACAACAATAACATTTGTACACATTTTAGGGGGTGTTTAGGGTAAAGCACTACTATGGAGCTGACAAAATACATTGTTAAGTGACTAGGCTAGGTGTGTACGGGCCCAGGATAAAGGGGTCATTCACAGCATATTACAATCATGGTAACTAGGGAATGATGAAAGAAATACAATACATTAGCAAACATTAAATACATAGAATGTGATGTTAAAGGAGAAAACCTACCTTAATATATTCCTTCTGCAGGACCTGAATGATGGCAGAAGAGGTCTCTGGAATAATGATTCCCAGAGGCTGGGGGGAGATGCCTGTTGAGAACTTGAGGTCCTGCAGACTTCTCCTTGTCGCCAAGTACCGCAACGTGGAGACGAGCCTCTGCTCGGGAGTGATGGCTTGCAAGTGCAAGTGTCCTGCTTCGTAATATAAGGGGCCACAAAGCCAACAGACGGTGAAAAACTGGGTCCGTCATCCGGAGAAAATTCCTGAAATCATCTGGATTATTCTCCTGGATCTCCCGCAACAAAGGCATATGACAGAATTAGTCATGCTGGAACAACCAATTCTTCGTCCATGAACTCCTCCCCACCCTGTTCATGGACTGGGCTTGGGTCAAAGCAAGAACCCCAACACCAAGCCCCTGCACAGCATGAACTCTACGACGAGTATGTAACCGCAACATGGCTTCAAAATGGTCAGCTGGTCAGAACGAACTAACAGAAAGCACTGAAAAACAGAAAGGCCTGAGAAGAGCGAGCTAAAAATGAGAAACGAGCGGACAAGAACGCACTGGAAAAAAACAAATACGTACTATAAAAATACGCACTGAAATCCAGATGCGAACTGACTACACGCACTGAAGAACAGATACGAACCCACAAGCACAAACTGAAGAGCAGTAACGATCTGAAAAGCACAAGGCTGAAAAGCGCGAATCGTCTCTCACCAAACTTCTACTATCACGAGATAAACATGAGAATAGCAGAAGGAGCCCAAAGGGTGGCGCGCTTCGTATGGAACTTTCCTTTTCTAGTGCCATCGTACGTGTTGTACGTCACCGCGTTCTTGACGGTCGAAAGTTTAGTGAACTTTTGTGTGACCGTGTGTATGCAAGCCAAGCTTGAGTGGAATTCCGTCAGAAAAACCATCCAAGGTTTTTCCGACGAAAATTCTAATCATATGTACGCGGCATTAGGCTCCACTTACATCTGTGCTTTCCAGGAACGTGCAAAAAATGTAAGTCGCTGTTCCATTATTTGATAATTGCAAACCAAATGCGGCCAGCAGATCAATGTTTTCGCAGGTAGCATAAGGTGCAGCAAATGCTCAGAAAAAAAACAAGTGAAGCTTAAGGACTGGAAAAGTCCAGGAGCTTCTTTGGCATCTTTGTTTGCATGTAGGGCAGCCTATTCAAATAAATAGGCTACCCCATGGGTGCTCAACCTATGGCCCTCCAGCTGTTGCAGAACTACAAATCCTCTGAGACACTGCAAGGCCGACAGTTACAAGCGTGACTTCCAAAGGCAGAGGCATGATGGGAGTTCTGCAAAAAAAATTGCACAAAAATGTGCAAAAAAAGCGTGATCATCCATGTGAATGGGGCCTAACTGTGTGCATTTTGCCTGTTTATTATACTAAATCTCTGACTGTGTGTCCTGTGTCTATGTTCAGTGTGTCTGTATGTTGGGCTGATTGTTGCATCTGTGTATTATGGCTATGTGTGCAGTTTAACCTCCCTGGCGGTTTTCCCGAGTGTGGCTTGGGTTAAATTTCAGCATCATTTGCGGTAACCCCGAGCCACACTCGGGATTGCATTGCAGGATCCTGGTGCGGTATACTTACCTTGTCCCCAGGATCCTGCAATGTCCTGCCGCTGTGTCTGTGGGCTCTGTCCTCAGCCCGATGCCTCTGCTCCATTCCCTGCGAGCGTTGCGACGCACAGGGGCAGAGCCTGGGGGCAAATTCAAAACATAGAAAATTCATAACACATACAGTACACTGTAATCTTACAGATTACATTACTGTATGAAATCATTTCACATCCCTTTTGTCTCCAGTGCTTTGCCCAATGCCCTGCATGCAGTTTTATACTATATATACTGTTCTTTCTGCCTGGAAACTGGAGGTTGTCCATAGCAGCCAAAAAGTGTCCCTTTACGTCAAAAGTGGTTTTAGACCAGCTAGAAAACAGCGATAATAAATTAGAACACTTGCAGAATTGAATGATAGTGAAACTAATTTTATTATTATTATATTATTATTTTTTATAATTATTTATAGTTATTTATTATATTATAATTTATGATTTTGTGTTTCAAACTTTATCATACCCGGGATGTCTACTAGACTCTTGTTTGGACAGATTTAAGTGTGTTATTACTAAGAATTACAGGCCTACAATATAAAGACCAAATTTTTATGCAAAACAATTGTACCGCTTTGAGACGCAAAAAATCTGACATAATCATACCACCAGGGAGGTTAAATAAATGGAAGACAACAACAGCATAACAAATATAGCTGCACAAAAAATAAATAAAAACATAAATAATCTTTTTTGAAACAGCAAATCTAGCTAAGAAACCTTCTTACCAAGCCTAACCCTCAGAAAAAACTACAACAAAATTCACTCTCCCATACAGTGTGACATAATAAAAGTGCTCATAAATAACAATTTCTTCAATGTGAAACAATATTGATGATTTATCTGTATATATGTATATATATATATATATATATATATATATATATATATATATACATAAACATATATATATACATAAACATATATATATATATATATACATAAATTATTTTTATATATATATATATATATATATATATATATATATAAATAAAATATATATACTATAGACATAGTATATATACTATATCTAAGCGGGTGAATGCCAGATGTATAACATACACCCGCCGACATCAGACATTTGTACATACAGTATGTGTTTTTGAATACATGGCACTGCGTTGTCATATGTGTGCAATGCTACTTTCTCCCATGCATTAATATGCTTGTTGCATGTCTTCTTTCCTTTATTTAAACCTTGTTGGGTTAGCACCATAGCATGCTTAGGCATAACCTTAATTATTGCTATGATAAAACATGCTATGGGTCAAAACATGTCAAGGTTTCTTAGTGACTACCCAATGTTAAAAGATGTTTACATTTGAATAAAGACTCCAGTAACCTGGTAAGAATCTAGTGCAGACATTTTTCAGAATAGAATAGACCTGCTAAACAGGCAGCACAGTTCTGCTTCTACAGGTATTGCTTGATTACACTTTTTTGGTTTTCCTGGTTAAGTCATGAACATTTTTTAAGGTTACATTTATTCTTTAATTCACTGGTTTTATCTTCAAGATTTTTAATTTTCTTCTTTAACAACTGCAGTGAATGCATGGTATATTATTTTAAGCAGGAATCACATAATCAGTCATTCTATTTTTCAGCATAAAATGACTGAAATTGCATTAAGCCCTTTCACACTGGGGCGGTGGGTGCATCGGCGGTAAAGCGCCGTTATTTTTAGCGGCGCTTTACTGTCAATTTTGCGGTGCTATTTGTCCGCTAGCCAGGGGAGGATCCGGGGGGGCAACAGGGCAATTGCCCCCCCGAAAATACCACACTGACATGTCATGTTGTCACTTGCCTCTGCCTGAGTCTCTCTCTCACATCAGCCGATCAGCGGTGCTGTGAACAGAGGAGGTGGGTGGAGCCTCTTCCCTGCACTCGTTGCGAGCGCCTGGCCCACGTGGCGTCTAGCAACGAGTGAAGTCAGTGAGTCACGTCGGACTCGAGTTTCAGACGAGTGACGTCAGTGAGTCTCAGAGCCAATGTGACAGGAGCCTCAGATAGGGGTACAGTTAATGCTGCAGTTTAGACAGACTAGTTAAAATGTCCAGCGTCCACTGTCAGTGGCAGACAAGATATTTGGGGGGCACACCCTAAAAGATGCATGAAAGATGGTGCAGCCATAAGACCGTACAGTATTCTTCCACTGTCAGTGGCAGAGCGCCAACATTCTTCCTTCTCTGAGTGAGTGTTGGCTCCACCCACTTCCTCCCTCCATCTTCTCCACCTTGCAGTCTGCAGAGTGACGTGGCAAGTGGACAATCTGAAACTTGTGGCAGGTGACATGGCAAGTGGACAATTTACAACTTGTGGCAGGTGACATGGCAAGTGACAATCTGCAACTTGTGGCAAGTGACAATCTGCAATGTGTGGCAAATGACAATCCATATCTTGTGGCAGGTGGCGTGGCAAGTGACAATCTGCAACTTGTGGCAGGTGATGTGGCAAGTGGACAATCCGCAACTTGTGGCAGGTGACGTGGCAAGTGACAATCTGCAACTTGTGGCAGGTGACGTGGCAAGTGACAATTCACAACGTGTGGCAGGTGACGTGGCAAGTGACAATCTGCAACTTGTGGCAGGTGTTGTGGCAAGTGGACAGTCCGCAATGTGTGGCAAGTGACGTGGCAAGTGACACACCCGGGGGTCCCACTGATTCTGCATTATGGTGAGTTGAACTATTTCATTTTATATTACAATGTAATAATAGAAATAATGTGATACAATCATCCTGACACCATAACAACCATGGTGCCATGATGATTGAAGCACCAACACCAGCCATTTTCCTGATAAATTGCCTGCAAAAAATCATATTTTCTGGCAGTTCCCCTCCCGAGACTAGGCTCTGGATCCACCCCTGCCGCTAGCAGGGCGCTTTTACCCCCCCGCTAGCGGCCGAGAAAGGGTTAAAACCTCCGCAAAGTGCTGCTGCAGCAGCGCTATGCCGGTGGTATAGCTGCGCTGCACCATTGATTTCAATGGTCAGGAGCAGTGAAGGAATGCTCCAAAGATGCTGCTAGCAGGACTTTTTTTAGTGCCCTGCCAGCGCACCGCTCCAGTGTGAAAGCCCTTGGGGCTATTACATTGGAGAGACAACAGTGGCTCTTTCAGGGAGCTTTGCAGGCGCTATTTTTAGTGCTATAGCGCCTGCAAAGCGCCCCAGTGTGAAAGGGTTCTAACATAAGTAAAAATAAATGATTGTATCACAGTGCACATTAGGTTCCATTCTGTCAACACAATTTTTTAAAGAAAATGTGCCAAAGGACATAAATCAGAAAAGATAATGTTGTTTTCACCATGCATTTATAATCTGCTAGCGTGACAGTTGTAACAGGGAAGTCCAAGCTACTTCTATACTCAGAGTGACTCAGCATCAGTGCAAGTACATAATAAGGTTGTTTTACTGTAGGACCTACTTAAGAGGAAATGATCAGAAATAAAACACTCCTGTCTTTTAAAGTAAAACATTTATTAAGATAGATAGATAGAGCACTTTGATACATTGTATTGTGAGTTAGAGTTTTGTAATATTGGGTAACTGTTTAAAATTTTATTTGATTAAGCATTGAAGTTATATATGCACCTAGATGGGCGTACATGGACGTACAGTTCAGCCTAGTCTTGTTGATTAAAACTGTCCTGCTGATAACCTTTTGACTGAAATGAATAAGATTGAAGTGCTGATTCTGTGTGTAATCCAAGCTAACTATATGCTGTCAGAGTACATTGTCGTTCAGGCTGTGCTGTTCCTTAAGGCCCCTTTCACACTTGTGCAACTTTTCCTGTGACTTTGGACATCAGAGTCGCATAAGTCGTATCCCATGATTCCCAATGATAACCATTCATATCTTTGCGACTTCAAGTCACACTGACTTCAAAGTAGTCCCTGTACTACTTTGGTCCAACTTTTATGTGAGTTGATGTTTCCCTGAAATCATGGCAAAATCGCGGGACTTTCAAGTCACAGCAGTGTGAAAGGGGCTTTAAGTGTTTGTTAACCCAAAAAAAAAAATATGGATCCTGCTCCTTTAAAGCATGTTGTACAGCACAGTGCTTGTGCTGTGTCATTTGGCCCCCTGTAACATCTGTTTCTGCCAGTTTTAACCCTCACCTATATAAACTGACCACGATGTATCATGGAGGCTCAACACCATGGTCAGTTTACGTGCCGCCATCAGCCACAGCATGCTCTCCTGTGTCTGTGTCCTCCTCTGTCTTCCTCCCCCCTCCCCTCTTGCTCTAAAATTTAACAGTGTTTTCCTTCTATAGTTCTGTCTGTTATATAACAGTAAGCTCCGTAGTGGATGTCATTTATAAAAATATGCGGTATAATAGCTTATTTCAAAAGCACTGTTCGGCGCTCACGTGACTGCCCGCCGGTCTCCTCCTCTCCTCGTCTCAGCTGACCTCAGCTGGGGTTTCCCAGCACAGTCGGAGTTTCCGCCAACAAGCTCACATCCAACATTTGTTGTCGGAAAATCCGATCGTGTGTATGGGGCATTAGTCTTCTCCCAAGTGTGCAATTGAAAAGATTTATGTATTTTTAATGTCTCTCTGGAAGCTGCACGAAAAAGACCCTCTCCCCACTGTATGGTATATATTTTTTTAGATTTAACATTGGTACATATCCCTCATGTTAGCCGTCAGTCATATCTTTTTTGACAGTACCTTGCCTTTAGATATTAGCTTCAGGTTGAGTTTGGGTTCTGTCGTGGAAAAACCCATTTTTCTCTTTTGCTAATAAACACACATTCAGTCTAATGGTATAATGCATCTTTAAATAACCCATGTCTCCCCTTTTCCCCAGTAAACAGACATAATCACCATCTTAGCTCCATAGCTCCTTCATCTGCCCTGATCTCTTCCTGGGAGCCACCTTTTATTCATATAAACAATAGAGCCTCATGGTTTCACAATCGACCAATTAAGCACAGGCATTCCCTAAAACAGGAAGGGTTATACAATAACCAGTGAACAATGACTAGGGGAGTCTTTTGGGCGTGTCTGGGCATGGGCAGCGTGTATGATTTCCCGTCCCCTGTCTCTGTAAGCTATCCTCAGCTAGACAATGGAAACCGCATGGCTGGGTTAAATCATGGACGCTGTCTGACCATAACGCACCCAAAGGCCCCCATTTTTACCGTTTTTCGTGAGTCCTTATTCTGCGTTGTTCAGAGAACAACGCATACCCGGACTATACTATCACTTCTGCTGATGGGAGATTATCTGCAGGTGTACGCTATGGCACCCCAAACATGTTGATCAGGTATACAGGGGTGACATGAGCGCACATCCGCTAAACCGATAATGTTTTTGCAGAGCAAACAGATCCCCCCCAGACGATCGATCTGTGCATTGCACAGGGGTCCTTCGCTGGCAGACATATCCCCACTCCACAAACACTTCTTTCCAACCTCAGGAAGTTTTCCACTACCAAACGGATCTCAACCAGCGTCAGTCTGCCCCAGTCCGCTCTTTAGAACGGGCTGCGGGAGTACTAACACTGGTAGACACTATGGCAATACATCTTCATAAAATTTCCACAACAGTTCTATGTGAATGCAACCTGTTCACAGATTTCAGACCAGCAAACAAATGTGGCTGTTCACCTGCCATGGTAAACCAACTATCAGCATTGCACTTCCTGGCCTTTAACTTGAGATGGCTTAGAATGAGCAATAATGGAGGCTCTCTTATGTGTCATTTTCTCACTATAAAAAGGCAGGTTGTTCAGCTGCCAAATTGAAAATATGTATAAAATGCTTTAAATGGCCCACCTAAAAAAGCACTGCTCAGCGCCCTGAATATAGTAATTGAGGTTAGATGTGTAGTGAAACCAACAGAAAACATGAAATTATAACCTTAATTGTAAAATCACAATACAGCAGCCGCTAGAAACA
This sequence comes from Aquarana catesbeiana, assembly GCF_042186555.1. Lineage (NCBI taxonomy): Eukaryota > Metazoa > Chordata > Amphibia > Anura > Ranidae > Aquarana > Aquarana catesbeiana. Next base: position 552,363,285 of record NC_133324.1, read on the forward strand.
TAAAATACATAATAAAAACAATATTAAAAACAATCTTAGTGACAGAGTCCCTTATAATATTGCAGCAGCGCTCTTGTCATATATTTAAAGATGGCAAGCTTCAATATGATGTCCATATATAGAATATCGCAATGCGATTCAGTGATGTCATATGTTAGTTATTGATTGTGAAGAAACACCTTCCACCAAACAGTTCACCATGTGAGATGATCTCCCCTTTGGGGATGCACTCACCACATATGCAGAGATAATGCGCCTTGAATCTTATCACTTAATCGCCACCGCTGTAAAAGAACTCCCATCAGATTTAAAGCTGTATCATGCAAGTACCCATACAGAGAAAACAAATTGGACACATAGTGTGATACTGTTGATAAGCGTTTTTTAATCCCCAATCAACCCCTTACAATATATACGTACAAAAAATCCAAGTAACTCAAGCAATGAAAGTGCCTGTGCAAAATTCACCCATCAGCTGGTAGTAGTAAGGGAACGTCTGTGTGCACCAGCGGTCCAATCCTACTTCCTAGTATTCCAGCTGTCCAGCTGTTACGCGTCACTTCCGGTAAACCACGGAGATCATGTTTCGCCACTTCCTGACTTCGTCTGAGGGCGTGATCTCATGGTGTGGAAGCCGTTTTTTTGTATGGAGCTCATGTCACCGCCCTGCGCCATGTAAAATCATGTGACGTCCATCCTGCCTGCCCACAAAGCAATGTAAACAGACAGCCCGGAAATCATCCCGATCACAGAGCTGGCAAATTATAAACCCATCAGCAACTATAATATGGCACATATATAATACATTTAAGATCCATAAACATGATTAGAATGTACAAATAGATAAAAAGCTGAAAACATTAAAATCAATAAAACCTCAGCGGCAAGACTCTGAATGAATGGGATACTTCTATGTAATCGCAGACATGGATTTTCACATAGAAGTGTGTGAGCCATAAATAAAGAACCCACTCTACCCATAAACTACCTAACTCGCTGGTTAGGGAGGGACGAATATATAATAGAACATATATAGCCAAAGCTGCAAATATAATTATAGCGGCATACATCAACGTTAATAAAATCAACAAATTAATAAAATTGTTACTGAAAAATATGTGTATACTAAAAAATTTGTACCAAAATAGTCATGCAAAATTGATAGACATTCCAAAAAAATCATATTAAGATCGTGTTGATAGAGGTGTAAATGGCATGGAAATCTACTTCAGCAACTCTACCCAAATTGACTTGGTAAGCATGTATACTATGTGATTCTACCCAAATCGACTTGCTGAGCACATACACATTAACCTACTGTCCTGTAAATCAAAACTCAAACTGTAAAATTATTTTAAACTACTCCAGTAGGTATCACTGATAAAACAGTTAATGTCTAGTTCAATATTCAAACCTTTTGGAGAGAGCACATCTGTTAAGTATATCCACTGGGTTTCTCGTTTTGATAACTCACGGACAAGATTAGATCCCTGCCAGTGTGGCTCTAAATGCTCAATCCACCAAAATTCAAGGCCCGTTGGATCCTGATTGTGCTTCAGTTAAAAAGAAGGGACACATTATGGTCTTAGAACCCAATCTTAATATTATGGATGTGTTCTGCTATCCTAATGCCCTGTACACACGGTCGGACATTGATCGGAGATTCCGAAAACAAAATCCATGGATTTTTTCCAACGGATGTTGGCTCAAACTTGTCTTGCATACACATGGTCACACAAAGTTGTCGGAAAATCTGATCGTTCTAAACGCGGTGACGTAAAACACGTACGTCAGGACTATAAACGGGGCAGTAGCCAATAGCTTTCATCTCTTTATTTATTCTGAGCATGCGTGGCACTTTGTGCGTCGGATTTGTGTACACACGATCAGAATTTCCGACAACGGATTTTGTTGTCGGAAAATTTTATAGCAAGCTCTCAAACTTTGTGTGTCGGAAATTCCGATGGAAAATGTGTGATGGAGCCCACACACGGTCGGAATTTCCGACAACAAGGTCCTATCACACATTTTCCGTCGGAAAGTCCGACCGTGTGTACAGGGCATTACTCTTAGCATCCTTTTAGTTCGCCCTATGTAGAGAAGATTACAAGGGCACTTTAAAGCATAGACCACATGTGTACTATTGCATGTTATGATTCGAATTGTTTGATATCAAAGCTTTTATTATTGGTAGGAGAACTGAATGTTTCTAGTCCTCTAATTGGTCTAGAGACCTCTCTGCAGGCCTTAAACCTTCTACAAGAAAAGTAGCCTTTCCTGTCCCAGAATGATTGGGGTTGCTTTGGTAGATCCAAAACTTTTTTTAACCACTCGATCTCCAAAACTAGGTGCTTTTCTTTAAATAAATTGTGGTGTAGGTGGTAAAACTGTATTCAATTTTTTGTCCATGAGTAGGACATGCCAATGTTGCCTGAAGATTGACTCTACCTCTTTATATTGTGCATGAAACCCCAAAATAAATCCCCATTCTTTATCCGTATTTAATTTCGGGGTCCTTGCATGATACGGCTTTAAATCTGGTGGGAGTTCTTTGAGAACGGTGGCGATTAAGTGATAAGATGCAAGGCGCATTATCAATATCCCAGCTGTTAAATATTTTATGACATTTTTGTGGTTGGGTTTACATCTGATTTTATAAAATATACCTGAGTTCTCTGAACTGCAGTGCTGGAGTTCATTTTATTATGTGTCCTGCCTGTTTGCAGAGATCTGTACACCAAGAATAATTTGTATCTGTCTGTAACAACTGATTAAGGCCGGGTTAACACTGGTACGACATGGAAGTCGGACGACTTCCGCTCTGACTTTGCCTTATGACTTCATGTCCAACTTCCATGCGACTTCAATGAACGGAATCCAAATTTGATCTGAAAATACCAGGCCCTTTGAGTCTGGTATGAATCTTGAGGTGGGGACTCCATACCAAAATAAAAAAAAAGGTCATGGAGTTCCCCCCAATTCCATGCCAGGCCCTTTGGTCTGGTGTAGATTAAGAGAAACCCTCATGCCAAAATAAAAAAAAATGGCGTGGGCCCCACCAAATCCATACCAGACCCTTATCTGAGCACGCAGCCTGGCAGGTCAGGAAAGGGGGAGGTGAGCAAGCCCCCCCCGGACCATACCAGGCCACATGCCCTCAACATGGGGGGGTGGGTGCTTTGTTTATGGAGACGAGGGCCTCTTCCCGACAGCCCTGGGTGGTGGTTGTCGGGGTCTGCAGGCAAGGGCTTATCGGAATCTGGACACCCCCTTTAACAAGGGGGGCCCCTAGATCCCGGCCCCCCACCCTATGTGAATGAGTAGGGGTACATTGTACCCCTACTCATTCACCCCCAAAAAAGTGTCAAAAACAAATGGCTATGGCTATACAAGTAATAGCACACACCAGGAGCTAACACAACAGCAGAATCTAGCATCGGGAGAAGAACAGGAGGAAGAACTGGCAGAGGAAGAAGAGAGCTGAGAGAGAAGAACCAGAGGAAGAACCGGCAGAGGAAGAAGACATTAGTGCAGGGAGAAGAACTGGAGAAATAACCAGAGGAAGAAGACAACAGCGAAGCGAGAAGAACCGGTGGAAGAAGATGTCACCAGAGGGAGAGAAAATTGGATTAATAAAGGACACTTTTTTGGGGGGGGTGAATGAGTAGGGGTACAATGTAGAGCCCCCCTTTCCCCAAAGCACCCACCTCCCCATGTTGTGGGCATGTGGCCTGGTATGGTCCAGGAGAGGGGGAGGCGCTCACTTGCCTTCCCCCTTTTCCTGACCTGCCGGGCTACATGCTCGGATAAGGGCCTTTTCCAAAGTCAGATTGATTTGTGTCGGACCAGTTAAGACTCTCATAGGGAACCATTGATTTATACACGTCATGCGGCATGTGCTCCCAAAGTCGGAGAGTATGTTGCACCAGTGTGAACCGTGCCTAATAGCTAGCTCTTTAATTGCCAATACCTGAGCTAATTTTTTTATTACTGGTGTTTTTTTAATTTTCTTTTTCTAAATTAGAATTTGAAATGGTATTAAATCTAAAACCAAACATATATTATATTGCAGCTTACCAATCATTAGATGTGGTGGCTGTATTAGTTTTCTTTTTAGGCTTTTCCCCGCTGTTTTTACCTAGTGATCAGGCCACTAACACACCCTCCTGTATTAGCCCTCTTCTTTAACATTTACAATTACAGCAAAAAAAAATGAACAATCTGGGGGATAAAGGCTTTACACAAATAAATAAATGCTGAAAATTTTAAACACTCCTGCAAATGTAGTACGTGTGTTTTCCTTTGGGTTTAATACCGCTTTAAGCTTGGTAGATAGATAGGTAGATATTCTTTATACCATTACTAAAAGGTAAATTAAAATAGTCATCATGACTTAACAGAACACAATGCAAAGTTATATATAACTAATTAGAGAGCATTCCCTAAACAGTAAATCATTCAGTGGCTGCCTAAACACTTAACACACTTGCACAATGAACTACTTTTCTAAAGCAAAATGATAATTCCACCATTGGATTGTTTAACCAAAGTTTGTTGGTGCATACTTATCAAACTCTTCATCTTTGTCAGGCAATGGAGTAATGTCAGAGGCGTAACTAGAATCTTCAGGGCCCCGGTGCAAGAAGCCATGAAGAGCCCCGGTGCAAGATCTCGGGCTAGAGCCCATAACAGCGAAGTAAAGAAAGTCATACGCTTGGGCGGGCATACACAGGTATATAATATACATGGGTGTGTGTGTGTATATCTATATATATATATATATATACACATAGTGCGGATCCCCTCTTACATCAGGGTCCCCAGAGAGCCTCCCCTAACATTAGGATCCTCAGAGAGCCTCCCTACTTACATTAGGATCCCCAGAGAGTTCCCCACTTATACCAGGGTCCCCAGAGAGCCCCCCCGTACATCAGGGTCCTCAGAGAGCCCCTCCTTACATCAGGGTCCCTAGAGAGCTCCCCCTTACATCAGGGTCCCCAGAGAGCCTCCCCTTACATCAGGGTCCCCAGAGAGCCTACCTTTGCATCAGGGTCCCCAGAGAGCCCCCCCCTCTTACATCAGGGTCCCCAGAAAGCCCCTTCCTTACATCAGGGTCCCCAGAGAGCCCCTCCTTACATCAGGGTCCCCAGAGAGCCCCCCTTACATGAGGGTCCCCAGAGGGCCCCTCCTTACATCAGGGTTCCCAGAGAGCCTTCCTTACATCAGGGTCCCCAGAGAGCCTTTCTTACATCAGGGTCCCCAGAGAGCCCCCCTTACATCAGGGTCCCCAGAGGGCCCCTCCTTACATCAGGGTCCCCAGAGAGTCCCCCTTACATCAGGGTCCCCAGAGAGCCCCCCCTTACATCAGGGTCCCCAGAGAGAGCCCCCTTACATCAGGGTCCCCAGAGAACCTTTCTTACATCAGGGTCCCCAGAAAACCCCCCTTACATCAGGGTCCCCAGAGAGAGCCCCCTTACATCATGGTCCCCAGACAGCTCCCCCCTTACATCAGGGTCCCCAGACAGTCACCCCCCCTTTCCAGAGGTTCCCTTGTACCTGGCTGGTCTCCTTCAACCTCCAGCACATCTCTGTACCCCCCACCTGGAGGGGATGGGAGGCGGCAGCTCTATGGTGTCCACTGGCTGCAGGATCTCCCTGGGGCTTGTAGTTCTCTCTCTGACTGCATACACTGGAAAGGGGAGGGGCCTCTGACCCTTGCATGTATCTTCAAGAGTGATGAAGCAGAGCGACTTACTGAAGAGTAATGCCGATACATGCCCGGGTCAGAGGCCCCGCCCCTCTCCACTATATACATTTGGAAAGAAAACTACAAGCCTCCCACCCCCCCCTGCATGTTAAACAGGCAGCCAGGGGTGCAGGGGGAGATGTCGGGTCTTGGCTCCCCCCACAGCGGCAGAACGGCAAGGCCCAGTCACAAGTGCGACTGTAGCGACCCCTCTACTTCCATCACTGGTGTACACATCTGTGGCAGCAGAAAAAGGCTGTCCTGTTTAATTCAGGAGATATGATAGCTATGAAAAGAAATTCGCTTACAACCTTGCCATCCACGCTAGTCGTATTTGTCCAAACAGAGCAAGGACAGCCTTTTTTTAATTAAAAAACAAAACATAAAAATTTAAAAATATAAAAAAAAAAAACAAAATTAAAAAATATTAAAGTAGTAAAGTCTTTCTTTATTTTTGTTTAACTTGTACATACAGGTAAGCCTATAATAAGGCTTACCTGTAGGTACAGTGAATATCTCCTAAACCTGCAATGTTTAGGAGATATTCACACTGCACGCAGCTGGTTACGTCACCGGTGCATGCGCTCTGAAGGGACGGCATACCTATACCATCCCGTCAGAGCTCTGTGCCACGACTGGGACTCCTACACACATGTGTGGGAGTGATGTCATTGCAGCACGGCCAGTCAGATGGCCGGAGCATGCAAACCCAGAAGGAAGACCGGGTGAAGATGGAAGCCCAGTCAGCAGTGACAGTGCAGGAGGGCTTCGTTCTAAGATAAGCATTTCATAAGGTGCTAGTATGCCATGCATACTAGAACATTATGCCAATGTCTTGCATGTTTTTTTTTTTATTTTAAGGGCTGAGGTTTACTACCATATCTTACTATCTGTAAATAATATAAAAAATTATAAGTGGACGGTAGGAAAATGGCTGGGTCTGGTTAAATTAGAATGTGATCTCTCCTTCCTTTCTACAGCGTTTTTTCTTGGAGGACTGGAAAGTTTAGGCACCACCAGAACCGACCTGCTGATTTATGAAGCACCTATCTATAAGATAAGTCCCCATCCAGTCTGGTCATGTCCATATTTGGTCAATGACAACACCCAGGTGACCCTACCTTTTTGGGGTGAAATGTGCAGCGCTTATGTGATCATATAAACCATAACAAATAATATTAGTACAGAAAACTTGAATAATAAATGATGTGCTCAAAAATACTCCAAGCAGTCCTCTATTATGACATGTGATGTCTATAAACAGAGTAACTTGGACGTGTGATGTCCAAAAAAGAAAAAAAAAGAAAAAAGTCAGTGACAAGCTTCAGTCATGTGTGATGATAATCCTCAACCACATGTGGATATAATATAGTGACAGTCTTTAACTTCAAATATGTATGATGTAATAACAGTTAATAGTGGGTCCACCACCAAAGACACCAGAAGCTGCTTACCAGAGGGATTGAACTCAAATAGGTGTACACCTAGTGAGTCAATCAAGCTTTGTGGTATAATATACCAAGGGGATCAGATGCTCTATCCAGATATGACCTCCAGATGGACCTCCGAACAAGTGCAAGGTATGGATGGACTCAGTAGATATAGGCAGTCAGCCCCATAATTAAAAGAAAGAGGAAGGCATATAGTGTAACTCCGTATGGAAATTTTAATACATAAAAAGCAAAGGAAATACACTCACGTGTTAAGCAGTAAAATCAAGCGCTTGTATAAAAGCAGACAGTGGTCTCAGCATATCCTGGGAGACCACTGTCTGCTTTTATACAATTTTAATGAACTAAAACACACTATATTGCCCAAATGTTTGATGAAATAAAAGATGATCTTAGGCCGAGTACATGGATACCAAACATGACATGCTTTAAAATTGCGCACAAACGTGCAGCGGCGACAAACTACATTCATTTTTAAAAGCCTTTACAGGTTACCACTTTTGATTTACAGAGGAGTTCTACTGCTAAAATTACTGCCCTCAATCTGACCTTCGCGGTGATACCTCACATGCATATTGCAATTGCTGTTTACATATGACGCCAGACTGACGCTTGCGTTCGCCTTTGCGCAAGAGCAGGGAGAAACAGAGGTGCTTTTTTTTTTTTTTTTTTTTTTTTAATTATTTATTTTGCTCTTTTATTTTATTTTTAAACTGTTCCTTTCATTTTTTTTAAATATTTTTATTGTTATCTCAGGGAATGTAAATATCCCCTATGATAGCAATAGGTAGTGACAGGTACTCTTTTTTGAAAAAATTGGAGTCTCTCCTCTGCCCTCAAAGCATCTGACCACACCAAAATCGGTGTGATAAAATGCTTTCCCAATTTCCCAATGGCGCTGTTTACATCCGGCGAAATCTAAGTCATGAAATGCTCGTAGCTTCCGGTTTCTTAGGCCATAGAGATGATTGGAGCCATTCTGGTCTCTGATTGGCTCTATGGTCAGCTGGCAGAACCACCGGCTGCATTCTCAGGTTCCCTGTTGGGACAGGAGAGCCAGAGAAAACCATGGAAGACAATGGGAGGGGGGGTAATTCCCTCCCACTGCTTTTAAAAGCAGTCTAGAGGCTAATTAGCTGCTAGGATTGCCTTTACATGAAAGCCGACCGCTGGCTGAAAAGAATGATACCAAGATGATACCTAAACCCGCAGGCATCATTCTGGTATAACCACTCAAAGTCCAGCAACATACCTGTAAGTTGCTGGTCCTTGTTGGGCATATATTGTAATATTTTTTTTCATGCAGCCTGTGGGCTGAACAAAAAAAGAGATTGATCGGTGGGTATGCCCACCATTAGAATACCTCCCTTCATCCACCCACTTCTAATGATGGGCATACATGCACCATTTTGTTTTTAACTGTGCTAAGCACTAGAGTCACGGCTTTATGTATCGTGAAAGCAAACGCTGTTGCTGTCAAGATAAATAAATCAGTGCTAGAGCTGAATGGCCTAAAAAATATAGGCCAAAGCATGGGGGCATCCCCAAAAGGTAGGAGCAAATCTGGAGCTATGTATCATGGGAGCAAACGTCAAGATAAATAAATCAGCGCTGCAGCTGAATGGCGTACCTGAAAACAAAAAAAATGGTTAACAATTAAACACAGTAAACAGTAAAGTCTAAAAAAATTACATACTTGAAAAGCAATCATGATAAAACATAATAACAATAAAACATTGCAGAATAAAATACAGTAAAAAAGAGTAGAACAGTAGAGAGAGGATAGAGAGAGAGAGAACAATAAAATGACAACTATTTTAGTTTTTTTTTATTATATATATTTTTTTGTGTTTTTTTTTTTTTTACACTTTTTTTTTGTAACTGTAACAATTGTAACGGTTCCAGGTTTCGGTCTCTCAAAATGCAATGGCATCTTGGGAGACCCTGTGAAAGTGTGTCCTAGTCTGTGCAGTGCTGTACCCTACGCTAATACTCAACTAGTGTATGGTAGCGTTCAAAACAATAACCAATGCAAAGGCCAGGATTGTCAGGACAGGAGGGACAATAACAGCTGTCCTTTGGGGGGCTCGTTGGGTAGGGGTACTCGGGAGGACATACGGAAAATGCCTCTCATGCAGCAGGCTTACTGCATTTGGATTGGGAAGGTGAGGTGGAGCACCATCTGGAAACAGAAGGGCTCTGACGATCTCTTCCTGGAATTTAAGGAAGGATCCAGTCCGTCCTGAAGCTCTGTATAGCACATGAGCGTTCAGCAAAGCCAATTGAAATAAATAAACAGACACTTTTTTGTACCAGCATCTGGCCTTACGGGCAACTAGGTACGGTGCCAACAACTGGTCGTTGAGGTCCAACCCTCCCATATTTTGGTTATATTCGTGGACACAGAGGGGTTTCTCCACAACACCAGTCGCCGTTGTGTCTGCATGAAGGGAGGAAAGAACTAAAACATTCTTATTATCCCTCCACTTCACAGCAAGCAAGTTATTACACTTAAAGCAGGCTCTCTCCCCCAGCCTAAGACAGGAATCTACAAGCCGCTGGGGAAAGCCCCGGCGTTTAGATTGCACAGTGCCACATCCGCCAATCTGTTGATCAAACAAGTGACTAAAAAGTGGCGTGTAATAATTGTCCACATACAAATGGTACCCCTTTCGGAATAAGGGTGACACCAAGTCCCACACAATCTTGCCAGCGCTCCCTATGTAATCTGGGCAGTTCGGCAGCTCTATGTGACTATCTCTTCCCTCAAAACCATAAAACTACATGCATAGACTGTAGCCGTGTCACAGAGCTTATAAATCTTGACCCCGTATCTGGCACGCTTGCTGGGAAGATACTGTTTGAAAGACAAGCGGCCAGAAAACTTAAAAAGGGACTCATCAACGCAGACAACTTGATGGGGAGAAAACAAGTCTGCAAAATGTTGGTTGAAGTGGTTTACGAGGGGGCAAATTTTGTAGAGCCGATCGTATCCAGGGTCTCCAACGAGGACGACAGAGTTAATTGTTGTTGAAATGCATAAACCGCAAGATCTGCTCGTATCGTGCCCTGGTCATGGAGGCAGAGAACACGGGGATATGGTAAATTGGGTCAGTGGACCAATATGACCGCAACGCACTCATTTTAACAAAGCCCATGTCGAGGGATAGGCCCAGAAAGGTCTTAAATTCGGAAACCATAATTGGTTTCCAATCTCTGGCAAGGGAGGACTGGGGATTAGCGGTGATGTATTGACCAGGATACAAATTACTTTGGTCCACAATAGATCTATAGAGATCTTCGGTGAAAAACAGTGAATAAAAATCAAGTGACGTAAAATTAACTGTTTCCACCTGAATGCCGGGTTGGCCAGTGAATGGGGGAAGTACGGGTGCTGCAGAAGTGGTGGGGTCCCAATTAGGATTGACGAATACAGGCGGAAGGGCACTATGGGCTCGACAGGCCTTTCTTTTTCTTCTTGGTGGCAGCGGGACAACACTTGTGCTTGCAACCTCACCAGTTTGTACTGCACTTATGGGACTCGCCAAATCACCACGTGTTACTGCAGTGCTGGTTTGACTATGACCAGGGTGTACTAGGCCGCTGGTGCTTGCCAGTTCACCAGAAGGATGAGCGGCACTAGTACTTCTCTGCTCCATACGAGAGCCCTGCGGTTCTTGCACCTCAACAGCAGAAGAAGATCGGGGTCTGGTACGCCTGACCTTGGCAGGGACCACAACTCCATTGTCAGAGCTATCTGTCATGGAGCTGCTGTCGCCTATAGGATCGTATTCTGAGCCTGAATCTGACAGATGAGTGACTTCCTCTTCACTATCTGTCGTGCTCAGAAATATGTAGGCCTCTTCACTACTGTAACTTCGATTTGCCATTTTGGGCTCTAAATTTACTGGTACAGTAGTGAGACTCATGCCGCGTACACACGAGCAGACTTTCCGGCATACTTGGTCCGGCGGACCAGAGTCCGCCGGACAATCCGATCGTGTGTGGGCTTCGGCTGACTTTTTTTCCCCAAAAGTCAGCCGGACCTAGATTTGAAACATGTTTTAAATCTTTCCGTCGGACTCAGTTCCTGACAGAAAGTCTGTTTGTCTGTATGCTGGTCCGACGGAAAGCCCGCTCGTCTGTATGCTGGTCCGACGGACCAGATACGACGCAAGGGCAGGGTATTGCATCTCGCGCTCGCTGCAATAGGAAAAACAAATTTTCCTATTGCGGTGAGCGCGGGGCATACCAGGCCCTCAGGTCTGGTATGGATTATAAAGGGAACCCCGTATGCCAAAAAAACAGCGTGGGGTCCCCCCTAAAATCCATACCAGACCCCGATCCGAGCACGCAGCCTAGCCGGTCAGGAAAGGGGGTGGGGAGGAGCGAGCGCCCCCCTCCTGAACCGTACAAGGCCGCATGCCCTCAACATGGGGCCCTTGTCCCCATGTTGATGAGGACAAGGGCCGTTGGTTGTTGGGGTCTGCGGGCGGGGGGCTTATCGGAATCCGGGAGCCCCCTATAATAAGAGGGCCCCCATATCCCGGCCCCCCCCATATCCCGGCCCCCACCCTATGTGAATGAGAATGGGGTACATGGTACCCCTACCCATTTACCTAGGGAAAAAGTGTCAATAATAAAACACACTACACAGGTTTTTAAAATAATTTATTAAACTGTGACGTTTTAGGGGGCGTGATCAACGACCACGCCCCCTTATGCCGTCACAGTCCCAGCATGCCCAGGGACTGTGACGGCATAAGGGGGCGGGGTCTCCGCCTATATAAGTCACAGCGGAGCGCTCAGAGAGCAGTCCAGCCGGAGAGAGCGTCGTGTCAACATCTGGAGAAGAGAAGAGAAGAAGACAAGAAGACAAGAAGCCCAGATGTCCGGACCTCCACCGGCAAAAGAGCGGCATGAAGACAGCGGAGGAGCCGGCAAAAGAACTGGAACACCGGGAGAAGAGGCCAGAGAGAGCGGAGAAGAACCAACCGGACGCCGGGAGAAGAGGAACCGGAGGGACCCCCGAAGCCGGAAGAAGACCCCTGAAGCTGGAGGAAGACCCCCCCGGAGCTGTTTAATAAATTATTTTAAAAACCTGTGTAGTGTGTTTTATTATTGACACTTTTTCCCTAGGTAGATGGGTAGGTGTCCTGCAGGGCCCCCCCTCCCCCAAAGCACCCACCCCACATGTTGAGGGCATGCGGCCTGGTACGGTTCAGGGGGGGGGGGCGCTCGCTCGTCCCCACCCCCTTTCCTGACCGGCCGGGCTGCGTGCTCGGATCAGGGTCTGGTATGGATTTTAGGGGGGGACCCCACGCCGTTTTTTCAGCGTAAGGGTTTCCCTTTATAATCCATACCAGACCTAAGGGCCTGGTATGACCCGCGACGGGGCTCGCAAGGTGTCAATCTCGCCGATAAAAGCGGCAAGATTGACTTCCTTTTCTAGTCCCGTCGTACCCGAGTCACGTTCAAAATGAATGGACTTGTCCGTGTGTGGGCAAGTCCGTTCATTCTGAAAGTCCGCCGTAACTCCGGCGAAAGTCCGTCGGAAAGACGGGCGGACTTAGCCTGCCGGAAAGTCCAGTCGTGTGTAGGCAAGTCCGTCCATTCAGGTAGTCCGCCGGAAAGTCCGGCGGAAAGACCGTCGGACCAAGTCTGCTGCAAAGTCCGCTCGTGTGTACGAGGCATTACAGGTAAAAAAGCTCCTAGGCTGTCAGCAACTGTATCAAACGCTACCAAAAAAACTGTTAGCGATCGCAGGGATCAGGCCTGACTCTGCGAACGCTGCAGTTATGTGTTTAGTGTTTTGTAAGTGACAGTGATCGATCGATACTGAGTGTAACAAATAATTCTGCGCTGCCCAGAGAAATGAGCAGCTAACACGGCCAGTAGGATATGTGCACAATAAGAAAATCAGAAAAGTGTAGCGCTAATATGAAAAGTGAACAACATCACATGTACAATGAGGACTAGTGCATCATCAAAATGAAAACCAAAGCAAAAAAGACATCAAAATAGAGTGTTGTGAGTCCCATATGTAAAAACGACATCATACGTGGATCATGACAACATGCACGTAAAATATTGAGGTGAGAGAAAGCACCACCACTGACAATAGGGAGGCTTACCGGAACGTTTGAACCCAAAGGAACGTACGTTCAATGGGTCAAACAAGCTTGTGTTGTAAAACAGCCAATGTGATTCTATGGGAGGTACGAGGAAGACCTGCGATGATCCATAAACCGGTGTGTCCCTCAGGAGTGATGCCCCAATTGCATAACGGTTAGGTTAAATGGAAAGGAACAAAAAGGCCACATAGTGTAATTCCATAAGATTATAACAAATTTATTAAAAAGAAATAAACTCACATGTTGAATGGATAAAACAGCGCTGTATGAGTAAAAAAATGGCGGCAGTGGGGTCCTAACTGATGCGTTTCGTCTCCTTGGACATCCTGAGGGACACACCGGTTTATGGATCATCGCAGCTCTTCCTCGCAACTCCCATAGAATCACATTGGCTGTTTTACAACACAAGCTTGTTTGACCCATTGAACGTACGTTCCTTTGGGTTCAAACGTTCCGGTAAGCCTCCCTATTGTCGGTGGTGGTGCTTTCTCTCACTTCAAGATTTTACGTGCACATTGTCATGATCCACGTATGAAGTTGTTTTTACATATGGGACTCAGAACACTCAATTTTGATGTCTTTTTTGCTTTGGTTTTAATTTTGATGATCGATCGATACTGCACTTGGGTGGGCCTGGCTGGGCTGCGTGGAGGGGCAAAACGCAGGTGCTAGCAGGTATCTGGGCTGATCCCGCTAACACTGCGTTTCTGGGAACCCTAAACTGCTGGGGACGCTAGTATAGATCTGATCAGATCAAATAGTGATCTGCTCAGATACTATACCACTAAGGGAGGTGTATGCTGCATGCGTGGGTGTTTGCGCTACTGGCACTATTCTGACACTGCCTGGGGTGACGCTGACCCTAACTGAACCTAAAACCTAACTGATATCACCCGCCAATCAGGGGGTTAAACCTTTATTGGGTAATAAACGGCAGGTATAAAAAACAAACTAACTAACCAGCGTCACCTGTAACACTTATACGGTGATCACTGGTGAAAGGGTTAATTAGGGGGCAATCAGGGGGTTAAAACCTTTATTAGGTAGTATATGGGAGTACCTGACGCTATAAAAAGCTGACGGTGAACCTAAATACCTACCTGGCTAACTAGCGTCACCTGTGACACTAATATGGCGATCAGAAAAAAGATCGCTTAGTGACACTGGTGACAGGGGGTGGAAGGGTTAACTGGGGGGGGTGATCAAAGGGTTAAACCTTTATTAGGGGGGGTTAGGGGGCTACCCTAGCCCTAAAGGGACCTACTACTAACTGCCCTAACACTTATTACAGTCACAAATGACACCAATGCAGTAATCAGTAAAAAAAAAAAAAAAATACTGCTATTGGTGACACTGTGACAGGGGGTGATGGGGGGGGGTTATGTGCCTATGTGTGCTAGGGTTAGTGTAGTGTTGGTGCAGACTCACTGTAGATGCCTTCTCTCCTCGGAAGCAGTAACAAAAAGGCTCCACGAGAAGAGATGACATCACTTCCTCTGCTTCTGTTTACATTTCAGAAGCAGAGGAAGCTTCTCATTCGCCAGGAGCGATCGTGAGGGAGAGGACATGAATCAGTGGCCTCCCCCTCAGGACGGATCGCTCCTGGAACGATGCCAACCGCCTCATTACTCTGCCTGCCCATGCCATTCTGCCGATGTATATCGTCGTGAGGCGGTCGGCAAGTGGTTAAATCACACTTGTTTAATAATAATAATAATAATAAAAAGGTAAACAGAAAAAATGTAGTCAAAACATAGCCAGAGTTCAGGAACTGGAACGAATAGTCAGACAAGCCAAAATGTCAGGGAGCCAGAGATGAGCGTTGTAGAACAGCAAGCAGGATCTGGAGCCAGAAGGAATGTCAGCCAAGTAAGTCAGGAACACAGGAGAGCATCTCTAGAGATGTGACCAAGGCGAAGGCAGAGATTATCTAGGCTGGACGACTTAAGTAGGCAGGAATGACGAGCAGGATATCATCAACAGGTGAGTCACTGTGGAGAGAAAAGAACTGGCAATTAGCCGACAGCTGAGCTGCCAGCTTTGAGAAGGAAGGGCTGAGCCCAGCCCTGACAGTACCCCCTCCTCAATGACCTCTCCCCCTCAGAGGACCACTAGCCTTGAGGGGAAACTGTCTATGGAAATCACGGAGGAGGACAGGGGCATGCACGTCCAAAGATGAGACCCAAGAGCGTTCCTCCGGACCGTACACTTTCCAATTTACCAGGTACTGTATGCACCTACGGAACCTACGGGAGTCAACAATGGATTGTACTTAATACTCCTCATGGTTCTCAACCTGTACAGGGTGAGGACGAGGCACAGAGGTGGTAAAGCGGTTGCAGACCAAAGGTTTTAATAAGGAGACATGAAATACATTTGAGATACGCATTATAGAAGGAAGGTCTTAAGCCACTGGGTTAATCCTGCGAAAAATACGGAAAGGCCCAATAAACCGAGGTGCGAACTTCAGAAAGAGAACACGAAGTTGAGGGTTGCAAGATGACAGCAAGACCCTGTCCCCAACCTGGTAGGAAGGCAGGCATCTGCGGTCAGCATGGAGTCTGTACCTATCATTAGAATGTCGCAAAGCCTCCTGGACTTGTGCCCAAGTGGAACGAAGACCACGGAGATGCTCCTCTAACGTAGGAATACTCTGCGGAACAAACAAGGCAGGCATCATGGAGGTTTTTAAACCATAATTCGACATAAATGGGGACAATTGGGAAGCAGAATTTAAGGCACTATTGTGAACAAACTCTGCCCATGGTAAGAGGTCTGACCAGTTGTTATGATGGTCAGAAATATAGCAACGTAGGAATTGCTCCAAGGACTGATTGGCTCATTCTGTGGCCCCATTAAACTGTGGGGGATAAGCAGAGGAGAAAGCAAGCTAAATTCTCAACTGTGCACAAAAGGCTCGCCAGAACTGGGACACAAACTGACTGCCCCTGTCCGAGACAATCACCCTGGGTAGCCCATGTAAGCGAAAGATCTCCGGAGAAAAAATGGAAGCCAGTTCCTTTAGAAGTGGGCAACTTAAGTGCAATACAATGGGACATTTTCGAGAACCGGTCAAGCACCATAAGGATAACTGTGTTGCCCTGGGAGTTGGGTAACTCCACAATGAAATCCATAGACAGGTGGGTCCAGGGCCTCTCTCCACTGGGTATGGGTTGTGGGAGGCCCACTGAAAAGTGTTGTGGAGTCTTACTCTGAGCGCACATGGAACAGGCAGCTACGAAGGCAGTTACATCAGCGTGTAGACTAGGCCACCAGAATTGTTGGGAAATGGCCCAAAAGAGTTGATTCTTCCTTGGGAGAATGGTAAGTCTGGAGCACGGCAGTACGGAGACTCTCTTGGACAAAGCAGTGGTCACAAGGTTTCTCAGGAGGAGCATGGACCAGAGCGGCAAGAATTTTGTCACCCAAAGGAGAAGTGAGACTGGTGCGAACCGTAGCCAGGATACGATCAGGAGGAATCACAGGAACTGGAACCGACTCCATCTTGGAAGTGGAGGAAAATTGTCATGACAAAGCATCAGCCCTTACATTCTTAGTACTGGGTAAGAATGAGACAATGTAATTGAAACTAGACAAGAAAAGAGCACATCGCGCCCTTCTGGGAGAGAGGCATTTAGCCTCAGACAAGAATGTGAGATTCTTATGGTCAGTAAGAATGAGAACCGGCACAGTGGTACCTTCGAGGAGATGTCTCCATTCTGGAAAAGTAGCCACAAGAATGCGTAGCACTCTCAGAGGTAGGACGTTGAGACAGAAGGATGCCAACTCCAGTCTCAGAAGCATCAACCTCAAGGATAAAAGGTAACGTAGGATCAGGATGTGCCAACACAGAAGCAGAAACAAAGGCAGCCTTGAGACTCTCAAAGGCTTTAATGGACTCCTGAGTCCAACTCTGTGGGTTACCTTCCTTTCTGGTCATATCAGTCAAGGGCTTGACCAGTGACGAGAAGTTACAAATAAACTTCCGATAATAGTTGGCAAAGCCAAGAAAACGCTGCAGAGGACGTAAACCCACGGGTCAGGGCCACTGTAGGACTATTGAAAGTTTCTCTGGGTCCATCGAAAAACCAGCAGTGGAAATGACATAACCCATGAATTTAACCTGTTCATAATGGAATTCGCACTTCTCCAATTTACAATAGAGATTGTTCTCTCTTAGTTTCTGAAGCACACGACAGACATCTGTGTGGGGGCTCTCCAGGGACTTGGAAAATATGAGGATATCGTCGAGATAAACCACCACACATAACTGCAACAAATCTCGGAGGACATAGTTAATAATTTCCTGGAAAACAGCTGGGGTGTTACAAAGGCCAAAAGGCATTGTGAGGTACTCATAATGGCCTGTTCTGTTATTAAATGCAGTTTTCCACTCGTCACCCTCCTTAATTCTCACAAGATTGTATGCCCCTCTCAAATTAACCTTTGTGAAAACCGTTGTTCCCTTGAGGCAGTCAAATAACTCCGTAATCAACGGAATCGGATAGGCATTCTTAATAGTGAAACAATAGAGACCCCTATAATCAATACAAGGTCTCAGTTCACCACTCTTCTTCTTCACAAAGAAGTAACCAGCGCCAGCAGGAGACGAGGATTTGTGGATGAAACCTCAAGAAAGTGCGTCTGTAACATACTCCTCCATGGCCCTATCCTCCAAGACAGACAAGGGGTAAACCCGGCTACGGGGGGGTATGGCACCAGGTCGAAGGTCAATTGCGCAATCATACGACTGGTGTATAGGTAAACTACCCACTTGACCTTTGTTAAAGACATCGCTAAAATTGCGGTACTCCTCCAGCAGGGAGGAGAGTAAAGAGGTGCACAGGACCTTGGCTACCTTCTGGAAGCATGTCTTACTGCATTGTGGTGACCAGGCGAGAACCTCAGCACGGAGCCAATCAAAAGAGGGGTTGTGCCTCTGTAACCAAGGATAACCAATAACCAGTGGAAACTTAGGTGAGGAAATAACTTGGAATTGGATTATCTCATGGTGAAGAGCCCCTGCGGCCATGGACAATGGAACAGTCTCATGAGTCACATGGGCAGGCTGTAGAGGTCTCCTGTCAAGAGCCTCAATGGCAAGTGGAGTGTCACGCAGCTGCAGCTGAATCGAGTGCTTTGATACAAAGGCAGCTTCAATGAACAGGCCTGCAGCCCCAGAGTCGATTAGAGCCTGTACCTCGATGGACGACTCGGACCAAGAAAGAGTAACCAAAACCAGGGGCTTATTCTTCTGGATAACTGGGGACAAAATAATGCTACCTAAGGTCTGTCCATGACAAGACCTCAAGGTTGAGGCGTTCCCTGGATGGGTGAGACAAGACTTCAAAAAGTCACCTGCCTGGCAACAACAAAGGCACAATCTCTCCCTCCTCCTAAGGGTTCTCTCATCCGCAGAGAGAAGCGTGAAGCTCAAGTGCTTGGGTTCATCTTCACAGAACAACTCAGTACCAGCAGGTATGAGAGGCGAGGGATTCAAGGGTGGGACTGCAAAGTTCGGAGACAAATGTACAGGAGGCTTCGCTCCTTAAAAGGAAGTCTTTCTCTTAGTCTGGAGTCAATGAAGATGGCAAACGCGATCAACTTCTCCAGTTCAGTGGATATATCTCGGGCTGCTATCTCATCTTTGATGGTATCTGAGAGACCATGAGAAAAAGCAGCCACGAGGGGCCTCATTGTTCCAAGCAACCTCAGCTGCCAGAGTATGGAATTCAATGGCGTAATCGGCAACAATTCTCGTACACTGTTTGATGGACATGAGGCACTTGGCAGCAGAAGCGTAGCGTGCGGGAACATCAAATACCCTTTTAAAAGAAGCCACAAATTCTGAGTAACTCAAGACAACAGGTTTTTGCGTCTACCATAGAGGGTTTGCCCAGGCCAAGGCTCTCTGAGCAAGCAAAGATATCACGAAACGTACTTTGCTTCTGTCCATGGGAAATGCCAGGGGCAGCATCTCAAAGTATATCTCAACCTGGTTGAGAAACCCTCTGCATTGGACTGGATCGCCCCCAAATCGCTGAGGAAGTGGAGCGGAACCAGACATACCTCTTATAGAGGTAATACTCCAGGCGGGTGCCAGCACAGAGACTGGAGCAGCAGCAGGGACGGCCTACATCGTTACATAGTAGGTGAGGTTGAAAAAAGACACAAGTCCATCAAGTCCAACCTATGTGTGTGATTATACTGTATGTCACTAATACATTGTATTTCCCTGTATGTTGCGGTCATTCAGGTGCTTATCTAATAGTTTCTTGAAACTATCAATGTCCCCCCGCTGAGACCACCGCCTGTGGTCCACATCCTTGCCGCTCTTACAGTAAAGAACCCTATACATAGTTTAAGGTTAAACCTCTTTTCTTCTAATTTTAATGAGTGGCCACGAGTCTTGTTAAACTCTCTTCTGCGAAAAAGTTTTATTCCTATTGTGGTGTCACCAGGTTGGTATTTGTATATTGAAATCATATCCCCTCTCAAGCGTCTCTTCTCCAGAGAGAATAAGTTCAGTGCTCGCAACCTTTCCTCATAACTAATATCCTCCAGACCCTTTATTAGCTTTGTTGCCCTTCTTTGTACTCGCTCCATTTCCAGTAGATCCTTCCTGAGGACTGGTGCCCAGAACTGGACAGCATACTCTAGGTGTGGCCGGACCAGAGTCTTGTAGAGCGGGAGAATTATCGTTTTATCTCTGGAGTTGATCCCCTTTTTAATGCATGCCAATATTCTGTTTGCTTTGTTAAGCAGCAGCTTGGCATTGCATGCCATTGCTGAGCCTATCATCTACTAGGACCCCCAGGTCCTTTTCCATCCTAGATTTCCCCAGAGGTTTTCCCCCCAGTGTATAGATTGCATTCATATTTTTGCCACCCAAAAACATTATATTACATTTTTCTACATTGAACCTCATTTGCCATGTAGTTGCCCACCCTATTAATTTGTTCGGATCTTTTTGCAAGGTTTCCACATCCTGCGGAGAAGTTATTGCCCTGCTTAGCTTAGTATCGTCCGCAAATACAGAGATTGAACAATTTATCCCATTCTCCAGGTCGTTTAAGAAAAAATTAAATAGGATTGGTCCCAGCACAGAACCCTGTGGGACCCCACTACCCAATCCCTGACCATTCTGAGTACTCCCCATTTATCACCACCCTCTGAACTCACCCTTGTAGCCAGTTTTCAATCCATGTACTCACCCTATGGTCCATGCCAACGGACCTTATTTTGTACAATAAAAGTTTATGGGGAACTGTGTCAAATGCTTTTGCAAAATCCAAATACACCACGTCTACGGGCCTTCCTTTATCTAGCTGGCAACTCACCTCCTCATAGAAGGTTAGTAGATTGGTTTGGCAAGAACGATTCTTCATGAATCCATGCTGATTACTGCTAATGATACTGTTCTCGTTACTAAAATCTTGTATATAGTCCCTTATCATCCTCTCCAAGATTTTTACATACTATTGATGTTAGGCTAACTGGTCTGTAATTCCCAGGGATGTATTTTGGGCCCTTTTTAAATATTGGTGCTATATTGGCTTTTCTCCAATCAGCTGGTACCATTCCAGTCAATAGACTGTCAGTAAAAATTAGGAACATTGGTCTGGCAATTACTTTACTGAGTTCCCTAAGTACCCTCAGGTGCAAGCTATCTGGTGATTTATTAATGTTAAGTTTCTCAAGTCTAATTATAATTCTGTCCTCTGTTAACCATGGAGGTGCTTCCTGTGATGTGTCATGAAGATAAACACTGCAGTTTTGGTTACTGAAGCCCTCCGATTCCCTCGTGAAGACTGTAACTAGATGTCCTTCCTCATTCTTTATGGGGCCTATATGGTGTGTCCTCCATTTTTAACTGTTTACATAAAGAATTTCTTGGGATTTTTTTTGGCTCTCCTCCACTATGTGTCTTTCATCTTCTATCTTAGCTGTCCTTATTGCACCCTTACATTTCTTGTTGCATTCTTTATAAATCTGAATGCTGATGATGATCCCTCAACCTTGTAGTTTTTGAAGGCCTTCTCCTTTGCTTTTATATGCATTTTACATTGGGGTTAAGCCACCCAGGACTTTTGTTCGCTCCTTTAAATGTATTACCCAATGGGATGCATTGGCTAATGCCCTTATATGCTCTTAAAGCAAACCCATCTCTCCTCTGTTTTCTTTGTTCCTAAGATTTTAACCCAGTTTATGCCTTCTAGCAAGGTTCATAGTTTAGGGAAGTTGGCTCTTTTGAAATTCAGTGTCTTTGTATTCCCCTTATGTTTCCTATTTTTGTGATTTATACTGAAGCCAATTGACCTGTGATCGCTGTTATCTAAATTGCCTCATATTTCCACATCCGTGGTCAGGTCTGTATTGCTGGTAATCAGTAGATCCAGTAATGCTTTATTTCTAGTTGGTGCATCTACCATCTGACCCATAAAATTGTCCTGCAAGACATTTAGGAGCTGGCGAGCCTTAGATGAATGCACGGTTCCCTCCGCCCAGTCTATGTCTGGATAATTAAAATCCCCCATTATGATAACACTTCCCATCCTTGCTGCTAATCCAAATTGTGATAGGAGATCTGTCTCCCCTTCCTCTCTCAGGTTAGGGGGCCTATAGCATACTCCCAGTATTATTTCCCCCTTAGCTTCATCTCTTTGGAGCTCTACCCATAAGGATTCCACCTCCTCCATAGCTCACTTAGTGATGTCATTTCCCACATTCACTTGTACATTATTCTTGATATATAGGCATACCCCTCCCCCTTTTCTACCCTCTATCCTTATGATAAAGGGTATACCCTTGAATGTTTGCCAGCCAATCATGAGAGCTGTTGAACCAGGTCTCTGAAATTCCCACAAAATCCGAATCCCCCTCGTACAACAGTATTTCCAGTTCACCCATCTTGTCCGCCTGGCTCCTGGCATTGGTGAACATGCAACGAGGTTTAGACCGGTCTCATATTATCCTCTTATTGGGTGTTCCGAGATTGCAAGGACTTGCTACTATACTTACCTTGGGTTTAGGTGCTTTGGTCAACCTACCACTAATGCCCCCAATACTACCCTCTGGAATATGTTCTGTGCTGACTATCTCTACCTCTGGACCCTCCCTCCCATCACCTAGTTTAAAAACCCCTCTAACTTTTTGGCCATCTTCATTCCCAGCTGATCTGCACCCTCCTCATTTAGGTCTTCCTCCTCATTCTGGGTCTTCCCCAGCCCCTCCCAGTAATCTGTCCACCAGATCCATGATGTGCCGAACCGGAGCGCCCGGTAGACAAGATACTGTTCGGCGATTCAGGTCTTTGTTATAGATTGGCCTCTCTGTCCTTCTAAGCATTGAGTCCCCTACCACCAGAATCTGTCTTTCCTTTCCCTTCGCTTGCCCCCACTGTCGCTGGAGGAGTTCTTTCCCTGGCAGCTAAGAGAGTCCCTCAGCTCCAGCAGTGCTGGTCCCTGACTGGTTTCACCAGTCACTCAATGGAGCATATTTATTGGGATGCTCCAGCCCTGGATCAGCCTCCCTAGCACTTCCCCCTCTACCCTTCCCAAATGTCACCCATATACTCTTGAGACAAAGAAGTGCCTGCACCTCTTTGTCTCCACCCGCCTCTGTGCTGGCCCCTGCCGACACCAGCCGTGTATGTTCCTCGCTCTCCTTTAGTATGGAGGGACTTCTCAGTGCTAACATTTGCTTCCCCAGATTCAGAACTTGGGCTTCCAGGGAAACAATGCACTTACATTTTGCACAGCAGTATTCACCCTCGATCGAGTGATCAAGAAACGCATATATGCCGCAAGATGTACAACGAGTCGCCTCTCCACACCCGCCGGGCATCGAACCTATTAAATTGAATGAGGATTGGGGATTATACCCTGTCCAAATTACCTAACAACTAGCTTCCTGACACTAATACTCAAGACAATACACAGGTACTAAACAAGACAATACACCGGTACTCTCAGACCTACGTGCAATCTCAGACCTACGTGCACTCGCAGAACTACGTGCACTCGCAGAATTATGTGCACTCGCAGAACTACGTGCACTCTCAGACCACTTGCAGAACTATGTGCACTCGCAGAACTATGTGCATTTGCAGAACACTCGCAGAACTACGTGCAATCGCAGACCACTCGCAGAACTACGTGCACTCGCAGACCACTCGCAGAACTACGTGCACTCGCAGACCACTCGCAGAACTATGTGCACTCGCAGACCACTCACAGAACTACATGCACTCGCAAAACTACGTGCACTCGCAGACCACTCGCAGAACTATGTGCACTCGCAGAATTACGTGCACTCGCAGACCACTCGCAGAACTATGTGCACTCTCAGAACTATGTGCACTCGCAGACCACTCGCAGAACTACGTGCACTCACAATACACAAGTATACAGTACACAATGCACAAGTACTAACGATTCACACACACTACTCAGACAACACTCAGGTACTCACACTACACAGGTACTATGACTCCTTTTATAACCTCCTGGTTTCAACTCTGGTTTTAACTCACCACTTAGACCAGTTCCACTTGGACAGAGTTCAGGCAGACTTAAAAATGAGCAGGCTCACAGCCTCACAATGAGTTCTACACAAGGTTATATAGGCCCCAAGCACCTGTGAGCAATTAACCACTCCCCTTAATTAGTAGGTTGAAGGAAGCAAAGAAAAAAAGCTGTTTAAAAAGTGTCAGAAAAAGGTGTTAAAAAGCTACAAGGAAAAGCCCCAAAAAGAACCTAAAAATGCAACCCAGCGATCATCAGCAGTCAAAAAGCAAGACTTGTTCACTCTCCACTCAAGGTCCCCACTGTTTAGCTTTCAACCAGCAGTCTGGCCACAGGTTGTACCGGAGCAGCCACAGTGGGAGATTCTAGGTGAGCCGTGTGACTCAAGAGAGTTTGTAACGTCATGGCAAACTGATCCATGTGGTGATCCTGCTTATCCAATCTGGAAAAAATATTACAAACAAGTGGATTGACTGCATCTTCTGAATTCATGGCCTTCGCCTACTGTCAGAAACCATGAATCAGACTGAGACAGAAGTACAGTTAAATCACACTTGTTTAATAATAATTATAAAAAGGTAAACAGAGAAAACGTGGTCAAAACCTATCCAGAGTTCAGGAACCGGAACGGATAGTCAGACAAGCCAAAACGTCAGGGAGCCAGAGATGAGCGTAGTAGAACAGCAAGCAGGATCTGGAGCCAGAAGGAATGTAAGCAAAGCAAGTCTTTAACAGGAACACAGGAGAGCATCTCTAGAGATGTGACAAAGGCAGAGATCATCTGGGCTGGACGGCTTAAGTAGGCAGGACTGGTGAGCAGGATATCATCAACAGGTGAGTCACTGTGGAGAGAAAGGAACTGGCAATTAGCCGACAGCTGATCGGCCAGCTTTGAGAAGGAAGGACTGAGCCCAGCCCTGACAGTTTGCAGCAGACTGAGAGGATGAGCTCACAATGTCTCTCACTTCTTGTCAGAGGCACTGAGCTCAATAGACAGCTTGAAGTCTTGGACTTATTGTAAAGTACCATTGGCCCCAGCTGTCCAATAAAAGACACATGTTCCCTTCCAGCCCCGCCCTCCTAATAACAAGGAAATACATGGGTTTATGGGTATAAGGTTTAATCCCATGTTTTTCTCACACAGTTAAAAGGGAGATTGAGAATCTTCTTCTACTGAAAAGGTACTATTCTAACAAAGCTAAATCATATATTATTCTGCTATATGTTATAAGATAATAATTTATTATTTACCATATTTATCGGCGTATAACACACACAGGCGTATAACAGGCACATTCATTTTAAGAGGGAAGTTTCTGGAAAAAACTTAAATTTTAAATAAGGAACTTTGAAGCAAAATAAGGGTCAGAGCCCATCTGCAGCCTCACCATTGCCATCAATGCAGCCTCATAAGTCCACATGAATGCAGCCTCACAAGTGCCATCAATGCAGCAGCCACACCATTGCCTTCAATGCAACAGCCTCAACACTGCCTTCAATGCAGCAGCCTAAACTTTGCCATCAGTGCAGCCTGATCGATACCCATCTGCAGCCTAGAGGGGACAGGGAGGAGGGCGGGACGAGGGCAGACAAGATTACATACAATGAGAATCTCCTATGATAGACAGAACAGTGGTCCAATTGCAGCCCAGGAAATGGGACTTCCTATTACAGAGGCCGCAAAGTAAACAGGAGATTCCGACCCCTCCATGTCCCCTCCGAGGCAGCTAAAATTGAAGTATCGGCATATAACATGCACACGCTATTTGCACCCCATTTTCAGGGTGAAAAAGTGCGTGTTATACACCAATAAATACAGTATCTATGTACTGTGAAATTACTGGTTGGAAGTTATAACTTCAAACTTCAGTAATTTGTCCGTTAGGCCACCTTCTTGAGTACAGTTTTTAAATAAAAAAAAAAAAAATAATTTGTTTGCTAGAAAATTACACAGAACCCTCAACCCTTATATATATATATATATATTGTTTTAGCAGACACCCTAGGGAATAAAATGGTGGTCGTTGCAACTTTTTCTGTTACATGGCATTTGCGCAGCAATTTTTCAAACATGTTTTTTTTGGGGAAAGAAACTGTTACATGAATAAAAAAAAAAAAACACTAAAGTTAGCCTGATTTTTTTTGTATGATGATGTTACGCCGAGTAAATAGATACCTAACATGTCACACTTTACATTTGTGCACACTCATTGAATGGCGCCAAACTTCAGTACTTAAAAATCTCCATAGGCGACGCTTTAAAAATTTTTACAGGTTACATGTTTAGAGTTACAGAGGGGGTCTAGTTCTAGAATTATTGCTCTCGCTCGAACGTTTGCGGCGTATGTAACCTGTGTTTTGGCCTAGGCCGACAAGGCCCAGGCCTAAGGCAGCACTTTGCCGTAGGGTGGCAAAAAAGCCACCCCCCCCCACGAAAACGGCACCCGCACCCTCCTCACGACTCCCGCACAGCAGGGTCACCATCAGGAAAGTACAGCTTAGGAGTGCAGTGGCGTCGCAACTGCGGAGGGGGCTGGAAAACAGTTTAAGCAGGAGCCGTCAAGCCGCCCCCCCGTAAAGCCGTGATTCTCTGAATGGCCCTCTGCTATGGCCAATCATGTGGAGGGAAACAGCAGGCAGGAAGCTGGGTGGCCACGCAGCGAAACCAATTAGAGCCGCTCTCTCTCTTTTCTCCCTTCGACTAACAGAAAGGGGAGGGGGGCGAGCGGGGGAGTTCTCTGCTGCTGCTGAGTTCTCTGGTAAATGGAGCAGCAGCGCTGTGACAGGAAGAGGAGAGATGCGGACTGTCCTTGTATCTTCCCCACTCGCCCCCTCCCCTTTCTGTCAGCCGAAGGGAGAAATGAGAGAGAGCGGCTCTAATTGGTTTTGCTGCGCCGCTGCCCAGCTTCCTGCTCGCTGTTTCCCTCCCCACGATTGGCAAAGGGCCAATCAACAAGACTCTGGGGGGCATTATGGGAAAAGTAGTCCCTGAAGAGTGGCGGCCCCAGTGTGTCCACAGACATCATGCTACAGCCCCCAGCATGCTTGCACTCTGCTGAGGGGGGGTGTTACAGGAGGAGAAAAAGAGAGTACTGTGCTGGGGGAAGCCAGAGAGGGAACCACACTGTACCCCTGTACTCGCACTATGCTGTACCTGCACCACCAGAGAGCCACGCTGTACCTGCACCACCAGAGCGCCACGCTGTACCCACACCACCAGAGAGCCACGCTGTACCCGCACCACCAGAGAGCTACGCTGTACCTGCACCACCAGGGAGAGAGCCATGCTGTACCTGCACCACCAGAGAGAGAGCCACGCCGTGAATGGCTTTCTGTAGCAGTCGACAAATCTCTCCCCACTGCCAGTCACACATTCCTCGGCTCCTCCTCCTTCTCTGCTCCAATGTTCTAGTGTACACAGCCAGGAGGAGGAGGAGCCACAGAGGAGGGACAGGACTTTAGCGCAAGAGCCTCCCAAAGCACCCAGCACATATCCCCTTACCCCCCAAATGAAAAGATGCCACATCCCTCTCTGTCCTCCTCCCGCGGTGTCCCTCTGTCCTCCTCCTGTGGTGTCCCTCTGTCCTCTTCCCGTGGCATCCCTCTGTCCTCTTCCCGCGGCGTCCCTCTGTCCTCCTCCCATGAAGATGACAGGGCAGATCTTAAAAAGGAAGGGGTGTGGCCTTAACAGGAAGGGGTAGGTCAAATTTAAATTAGGGGGTGCGCAAGCTTAGTCAGGCCTAGGGCAGCACAAAACCTAAATACACCATTGCCTGTGTGTATCTGGCTCTGATACTAGCCAGTGCTTCACCAGCCACTGACCTCACCACATGTCCCTGACCCAAAGCTTAAAAATACATTTGGACAGGGCTGTACGAATGCCGTAGCTGTGATGCTTTACTTCACAGCTGTGACTTTTTTTTTTAATTTCTTTAGCTGCAGTATCTTTAACTCAGCCTGCAGAGTTTGACAGGCAGCACCGCCTGTCAAACTCGCCTATTGATTTCAATGTAGCCACTCTGCAACTGCAAGCCAAACACGCTCTCTGTAGCAGCATAGTCCAACAATGTAAAACTACTATTCAGCAATGTAAAAAAACAAAAACAAGGAGGAGGCAGTAGCACCTCATGAACGCCTGTCAGCTGCCGCTATACTTGTTGAAAAGCAATCCACCACAGATCACTTTTCAGAGGGCAGTAAGCACTACCACAAATGTTAAAGAAACTTGAAACAATTCATCCATTTCACACTCACCACCAGCCAGGTCATTCCCCAGCCACTCCCCATGTTAGCCACCTCCCTTTAACTTATATCACAGGTGACCATTTCCCAACCTGCAGATGACAGATCCTACTCCAAAAAAAATCACTCCCAGTAACTCCCCCCATACGCTGATTGATATCCCTCCATGACCACCTCACAACCCCCGGCTGACAGACCTCTCTCCCCAGCCTGTCCCCAAACACCCTCTCACCTGCTGACCTGTGGATGGGGGAATCACTCCCGCAGTGTTATTGTGATCTGCCAGTGGGGAGCCTTCCCTACCCACAGAATACAATGATCAGTGTTGCTATCTATAACTGGCAGCACTGATTGTTTTGGGAAAAACCTGACAGGCTGGTTGTACTCAAGTCGATTAATAGATTGACTTGTGTACAACAGCTAGCCCATGCATAGATTGACTATGGCTGGTCTCTGCTTAACTGGCTTAATTTCAATCCATGTATGGCCCGCTTAACCACTACGGCGTCCCTAAACATCCTGCCACAAACTTTTACATTTTTCCTTCCCTGATTCCTTCATCCTCCTCACCTGTACATAGTGCCCACTGTCATACCCTCCACACTCCTCTCCTGTACATAGTGCTCACTGTCATACCCTCCACACTCCTCTCCTGTACATACTGCCCTCTGTCATACCCTTCACACTTCTCTCCTATACATAGTGCCCGCTGTCATACACTTCTCTCCTGTAGAAAGTGCCCTCTGTCATACCCTCCACGTTCCTCTCCTGTGCATACTACCCACTGTCATACACTTCTCTCCTGTACATATTGCCACTGTCATACCCTCCACACTCCTCTCCTGTACATACTGCTCACTGTCATACCCTCCACACTCCTCTCCTGTACATACTGCCCTCTGTCATACCCTTCACACTTCTCTTTTATACATAGTGCCCGCTGTCATACACTTCTCTCCTGTACATACTGCCCACTGTCATACCCTCCACACTTCTCTCCTATACATAGTGCCCGCTGTCATACACTTCTCTCCTGTACATAGTGCCCACTGTCATACCCTCCGCACTCCTCTCCTGTACATACTGCTCACTGTCATACATTCCTCTCCTGTACATACTGCCTGCTGTCATACCCTCCACACTCCTCTACTGTACATACTGCCCACTGTCATACCCTTCTCTCCTGTACATAGTGCCCACTGTCATACCCTCCAAATTCCTCTCCTGTGCATACTGCCCACTGTCATACAGTCTACACTCCTCTCCTGTACATATTGCCTGCTGCCATACCCCCCATACTCCTCTCCTGTACATACTGCCCACTGTCTTACCCTCCACACTTGTCTCCTGTACATACTTCTCAGTATTATACCCTCCACACTGCTCTGCTGTACATACTGCCCACTTACATAAACTCCTACAGTACATAGTGTCGGCTGTCATACCCTCCACACTCCTCTCCTATGCACACTGCCCACTCTCATACCATCCATACTCCTCTCTTGTACATACTGCCCACTGTCATACCCACCACACTCCTCTCCTGTACATACCGCCCACTGTCATACCCTCCACACTCCTCTCCTGTACATACTGCCCACTGTCATACCCTCCACACTCCTCTCCTATTCATACTGCCCTCATCATATCCTCCACACACCCCTCCTGTAACTACTGCCAACTGTCTTTCTCTCCACACTCCTCTCCTGTACATACTGCCCCCATAATACCTTCCAAACTCCTCTCCTGTACATACTGCCTCCATCATACCCTCCACACCCCTCTCCTGTACATACTGCCCACTGGCATACCCTCCACACTCCTCTCCTGTACATAGTGCCCACTGTCAACCCTCCACACTCCTCTGCTGTGCATACTGCCTACTGTCATACCCTCCACACTCCTCTCCTGTACATACTGCCCTCATCATATCCTCCACACACCCTTCCTGTAACTACTGCCAACTGTCTTTCTCTCCACACTCCTCTCCTGTACATACTGCCCCCATAATACCTTCCAAACTCCTCTCCTGTACATACTGCCTCCATCATACCCTCCACACGCCTCTCCTGTACATACTGCCCACTGGCATACCCTCCACACTCCTATCCTGTACATAGTGCCCACTGTCAACCCTCCACACTCCTCTGCTGTGCATACTGCCCACTGTCATACCCTCCACACTCCTCTCCTGTACATACTGCCCTCTGTCATACCCTTCACACTTCTCTCCTATACATAGTGCCTGCTGTCATACACTTCTCTCCTGTACAAAGTGCCCTCTGTCATACCCTCCACGTTCCTCTCCTGTGCATACTACCCACTGTCATACACTTCTCTCCTGTACATATTGCCACTGTCATACCCTCCACACTCCTCTCCTGTACATACTGCTCACTGTCATACCCTCCACACTCCTCTCCTGTACATACTGCCCTCTGTCATACCCTTCACACTTCTCTTCTATACATAGTGCCCGCTGTCATACACTTCTCTCCTGTACATACTGCCCACTGTCATACCCTCCACACTTCTCTCCTATACATAGTGCCCGCTGTCATACCCTCCGCACTCCTCTCCTGTACATACTGCTCACTGTCATACATTCCTCTCCTGTACATACTGCCTGCTGTCATACCCTCCACACTCCTCTACTGTACATACTGCCCACTGTCATACACTTCTCTCCTGTACATAGTGCCCACTGTCATACCCTCCAAATTCCTCTCCTGTGCATACTGCCCACTGTCATACAGTCTACACTCCTCTCCTGTACATATTGCCTGCTGCCATACCCCCCATACTCCTCTCCTGTACATACTGCCCACTGTCTTACCCTCCACACTTGTCTCCTGTACATACTTCTCAGTATTATACCCTCCACACTGCTCTGCTGTACATACTGCCCACTTACATAAACTCCTACAGTACATAGTGTCGGCTGTCATACCCTCCACACTCCTCTCCTATGCACACTGCCCACTCTCATACCATCCATACTCCTCTCTTGTACATACTGCCCACTGTCATACCCACCACACTCCTCTCCTGTACATACCGCCCACTGTCATACCCTCCACACTCCTCTCCTGTACATACTGCCCACTGTCATACCCTCCACACTCCTCTCCTGTACATACTGCCCTCATCATATCCTCCACACACCCCTCCTGTAACTACTGCCAACTGTCTTTCTCTCCACACTCCTCTCCTGTACATACTGCCCCCATAATACCTTCCAAACTCCTCTCCTGTACATACTGCCTCCATCATACCCTCCACACCCCTCTCCTGTACATACTGCCCACTGGCATACCCTCCACACTCCTCTCCTGTACATAGTGCCCACTGTCAACCCTCCACACTCCTCTGCTGTGCATACTGCCCACTGTCATACCCTCCACACTCCTGATCTGTACATAGTCCCCACTGTTATACCCTCCACATTCCCCTATGCCTCTTACCCACAAAAACAGTTCTTTAAAATTCTATTGAATATCCTCAATGTTACCAGCTCTAGAATGGGCACACTTTTGTTAGGTCAACTAAAGGAAATCTTCTCAGTCCTCATATTTGTTCTGCCCATTATTAGTACTCATTTAATTTTGTGATTACAATTGTGATGTATAGAGGAACATAGGGAATGTCAGCTACTCTAAATTTACTTCTGGTAAAAAAAGTGTCCCTGATATTTTTGAAATGTTGGCAACTATGCACTTGGGCACTGCCCAAGGGGCACCGGGTCAGTAGGGTGCCCCATGAGAGGCTCCTGGGATCCTGTGATATTAAAGCGGTAGTAGAATTCGCTAACATTACTACTGAGGTAGGTTATGCCATAATGTAAGCACAGCATATTACCACCTTAGGGTACACTTAAATGCCCGACTGAGCCCTCCAGCGATGCACTGTGATCAGTCCGGCGCTTCCATCTCCACCCGGTCTTCCTTCCGGGTTATGTGCCGTCGGTCACTTGCCTTGGCCGGGCTGCGTTGATATCACTCCAATGCATGCTCATGCACATCCTCTGTCTCTCATCCTTCCTCCCTTACCCCTCACCCCTCTCTCATCCCCTTTCTCTCTCTCTAATCCTCCCTCTCGCTATTTAATTTAATTTGTTATAACAACATTTTTTAGCATTTTTATTTATTTATTTTATAACCCCCCCCCCAAAAAAAAATCCTTAGCACCAGGCCTATGATGTTCTTAATCCAGCCCAGTATTTAGCTAGTATGGAACATTTGAGAACTACTGTATGTTCAGCTACCACAACAAACAGGTTTGGTCTTGGGTGAAGAGAAAATAAAATTGAAAGAAGGTGTATAGAAGAAAAAGAGGGTTATGTAGACCAGGGATCACTTGTAGGTAAACATACCTATTAGTATGCAAAAAAATGAGAGTTGGAGGGAGTGAATCAGAAGTTAGCTTGCGTAACCACCCAGAGTTATCCTCCATTCAACTGCACAGGGACTTTCAGGGTGCTAACCAGAAGAGGAAAGCACAAAGACCTGGCAAACTTGCCAATGTCCAACATGGGCACACTCTTCTGTGCAGGGATGCATGCAGGCATATTGGAAGAGCTTTGGGAAGTACTTGTGCATGCTTTCACACGTCTATGCATGCTGGTGGGCGCCGCTTACACTCTCGGTAGTTACTGATGCCAAATGGCCTTTATAAGGATAGCAGATACACTGCAGATTGCAGTTTTATCTTTAGCTCCTTGCATTCCTTGATCCTGTGTATTTTGCATCCTTGGATCTCCTGTTACCGAACTGGCTTGCCTCTGGACCTGACTTCTGCTTCTCTCCTGGCTCTGACTTCAGTCCCACAAACTTTGCTCTTGCTTGCTTCCTGTACATGAACTCAGCTTGTTCCCAACTACACTTCTGCTTAAGTTCCTGCTTAATTACCATGACTGACCTAGGATCTAGTTCCTGACTATATCTCCTGTCCAGCCCTGCCAGTTGGACCTATCTTTTCATCTAGAGTGCACCGTGGCCTAGCTGCCGTCCCAGCCCAGCTCTGTTTTCAGAATGCTCCGCATTACAGAAGACTCGTCTGGCAACTACACAGCTGGCAACCCATGCTTCTTTCGGCTCAGTACCTTCTGTCATCATCTCCAGGGGTGCTCTGCACTTAGCCGCAAGGGAAGCCCTATCATCACTTCGGCCTCCGACCAGGTATATGACAGGGACACAATAACAATAGAGAAGGAGGGGACCATTGGAGTGGAGACTAGAGTCGTTAAAGGATAGGTTCACCTTTTGAAACATATAACATGTTACACCTGTATTCAGGGTGTAACATGTTACAAATGTACCGGCCCTCACACCCCCTGTCACGTACCTGGTAGGTTGTGAGCCTGAAGTGCAGGGAAAGACCTCCCTTACAGCTCCCACTCCCGTTCCCCTGGAATGGAAACAGAGGGCCAGGAGTGAAGAGTGGTATGGGTGCCTGGCAGGATCAACAGCTGTTGGTAGTTCAGTAGTGGTGGCACCCTCTGGAATCAGGAACCTGAAGAGAAGACTGAAGACTGAGACTGGAATGCAGATAGGACCAGGAACCCAACAGGTAAGCAAGCCGGATAGTGGAGCGCTGGACTGGAGCCAGGAACAACAGCAGGTAGGAGCCTGGAACGCTGGGCTGGAACCAGGAACAAGCAGTAGGTAGCAGACTGGAACGCTGGACTGGAACCAGGAACAAGCAGTAGGTAGCAGACTGGAACGCTGGGCTGGAACCAGGAACAAGCAGTAGGTAGCAGACTGGAACGCTGGACTGGAACCAGGAACAAGCAGTAGGTAGCAGACTGGAACGCTGGACTGGAACCAGGAACAAGCAGTAGGTAGCAGACTGGAACGCTGGACTGGAACCAGGAACAAGCAGTAGGTAGCAGACTGGAATGCTGGACTGGAACCAGGAACAAGCAGTAGGTAGCAGAATGGAATGCTGGACTGGAACCAGGAACAACAGCAGGTGATAGCCTGGAACGCTGGACTGGAACAAGCAGTAGGTAGCAGACTGGAACGCTGGACTGGAACCAGGAACAACAGCAGGTAATAGCCTGGAACGCTGGACTGGAACAAGCAGTAGGTAGCAGACTGAAACGCTGGACTGGAACCAGGAACAACAGCAGGTAATAGCCTGGAAAGCTGGACTGGAACAAGCAGTAGGTAGCAGACTGGAACGCTGGACTAGAACCAGGAACAACAGCAGGTAATAGCCTGGAAGCCGATATACACAGCGGAAGGTCAACAAGCCGGTGGTCGGTAGCGGTCGGACAGCAGAGGTACCAGGGGTAATGTAGAGGAATGGTCAGGCAAGCCAAGAGGGTCTGGTGCAGGCGGATAGCAGGATGGTCAAACAGGAAGCCAGGTCAGATAACAGGATACACAGATCAGATCAGGTAACTCACACAGAACGCTGTAGAGCAGACAGCCGGGATGGAGTGTGACAGACCGGTTTAAATAGCCCGCCTGGCACCAGCGGGAGTGCGCGTGCGCGTTCCCGTGCGTGACCGCACCCGTGAACGCGCGCGCATGCGCAGTGGGACCCGTGGCCGTGTTCCCGTGCGCCTGGATCGCTGGTTACTGGCAGGATCTTCATGACATTGCCCACTCCCAAGGGGCAGCCTCCGGATGCCCCTTTGAGAAAATTTCTCTGGGTGGGATCTTTTAAAGGTTTGTAACAGATCTTCAGCATGAATATTATCTTCTGGTTCCCAAGAATTCTCCTCTGGGCCAAACCCCTTCCATTTTATCAAAAATTGATTCTGGTTACCTCTTTTCCTATGGTCCATGATAGCCTCCACCTCAAATTCCTCCTCCCCATTTACCAGGTTTGGATCAGGAGGATCTGTACTTCGACCTGGAAATGGGTTGGCAATAGATGGTTTGAGCAAGGACACGTGAAAAACTGGATGTACCTTTAGTGAACCAGGGAGTTCAAGTTTGTATGCTACTTCATTAATTCTCCGCTTAACAGAAAACGGTCCAAGAAACTTGGGACCCAATTTCTTGGAGGGGCAAGCCAACCTGAGGTTTACTGTGGACAACCATACCTGATCCCCAGGTGCAAGTAAGAGCTCACCTCGCCCTTTCTTATCGAAGGTTGCTTTATTATACTCCTGGGTCCTGGTCATGGTGTCCTGTAAAACTTGGTTGTTGGAGGTGAAGAAATCCAATTTCTCCTGGACTGCGGGTACTGTGCATTCTGGAAGAGAGTTAGGTAAAAATGAAGGGTGGAAACCATAATTCGCAAAAAACTGAGTCTGTTTGATAGCAGAATGAATAGAATTGTTATAAGCGAATTCGGCCAATGGCAGAACAGAAATCCAATCATCTTGGGCAAAAGAAGAAAAACAGCGCAAATATTGTTCAAGGGTCTGGTTTGTTCTTTCTGTTTGCCCATTAGTCTGGGGATGATAAGCCGATGAAAATGAAAGTTCAATGTTCAAGGTTTCACACAAAGCCCTCCAGAATCGAGAGGTAAATTGTACCCCTCGATCTGAAACGATATTAACTGGTACTCCATGGAGCCTGATGACCTCTTTAATGAATGCTTGTGCTGTTTCTATAGCTGAAGGGGTGCCCTTCATTGGGACAAAGTGAGCCATCTTCGACAACCGGTCCACTATGACAAAGATTGAGGTGAAGCCCCCAGCCGGGAGTAATTCTACAATAAAGTCTATAGAGAGCATTTTCCAGGGCCTATCTGGGACAGGCAAGGGTTTTAGTAGACCCCATGCCTTTGTTTTGTGCCCTTTGTTCCTAATGCAGGTGGTACAGGACTCTACAAACTCTTTACAATCCTTGCGTAGCTGAGGCCACCAGAAGGTACGCTGTACCAAATCAGTGGTCTTAGCTACGCCAAAATGCCCAGCCAGCGCATGATCGTGGCAGAGCTCTAGTACTGAAACTCGTAGTGTTTCAGGTATAAAGATCCTACTCTCATGCCACAGTAACCCATCCTTAACCTGGAGCTCTGTTTTAATGGAAGATTCCAATCCTGCGGAAGCCTGTTTAATCTGGGAAAGCAGGTCTCCCTGAAGTAAAAGAAAATTCCCCGGGGACAGAATGGTGTCTGGAGGGGAAATCTCTTGGGATTTGTGAAACATCCTAGATAGGGCGTCAGGTTTGGTATTCTTGGAACCAGGGCGGTAAGTGACATGAAAGGAGAACCTGGAGAAAAAGAGAGCCCACCTGGCCTGACGTGGTTTCAACCTCTTTGCAGATCTCAAATACTCCAGGTTCTTATGATCTGTAAAAATTAAGACTGGATGAGCAGCAACCTCCAACAGATAGCGCCACTCCTCCAATACTGACTTGATTGCCAACAACTCTGTCACCTACATCATAATTTCTCTCTGCCGTGGACAATTTACGAGAAAAGAAGGCCACAGGATGCAGCAGGGCCTTAGTTCCCTGTCTTTGGGACAACACTGCCCCTACTGCAATTTCAGATGCGTCCACTTCTAGTATAAATGGCAGAAAGGAATCTGGATGCTTTAGTACAGAGGCGGAGGTGAAAAGGCCCTTGAGAGTCTCAAAAGCCTTTTGAGCTTCGGCAGACCAGTGGAAGCGTGTACCTTGTTTGGTTAGTTGTGTGATGGGTGTAATGATGGCTGAAAACCCTTTAATAAATTTACGATAAAAATTAGCGAATCCAACGAATCGCTGGATTCCTTTCTTGTCTGTTGGGACTGGCCAATCTAGGACTGCAGTGACCTTTTGAGGGTCCATTTTAATGCCCTTACTGGAAATGACTAAGCCCAAAAATTTAAAACTTTCCTGTTCAAATTCACATTTTTCAGCCTTTGCATATAGACCGTGTTGTCGAAGTCGGCCCAACACACTTCTGACGTGCCTGCGATGGGATTCAAGGGAACAAGAAAAAAATCAATATGTCGTCTAAATAGACGATGACAAACAGGTCTAGAAAGTCACGTAACACATCATTAATAAGGTATTGAAATGTAGCAGGGGCATTGCACAGGCCGAAAGGCATCACGAGGTACTCAAAATGTCCATAGCGGGTACGAAAGGCGGTCTTCCATTCGTCTCCATCCCTAATACGAACTAAATTGTAGGCCCCACGGAGATCAAGTTTGGTGAATATGGTGGCCGTCCCCAGTCTTTGGAACAGCTCTGGTACTAGGGGGGGGGGTTACGATTCTTCACAGTGATTTTATTTAATTTGCAGTAATCCACACAAGGCCTGAGGGTTTTATCTTTTTTCTGCACAAAGAAGATGCCTGCACCTGCGGGAGATGTGGGTGGACGAATGAAGCCTCTTTTAAGGTTTTCATCAATGTATTCTTTCAACGCCCCTTGTTCCACTTCAGTTAAGGGAAAGATTCTTCCAAAAGGAATTTCAGCACCGGGAAGTAACTCAATGGGACAGTCATAGGCCCGGTGAGGGAGTAACACCTCTGCCTTCTGTTTACTAAATACGTCTAAAAAGTCATGATAGGCAGAAGGAATGGACGGGTGTAGACTAGGATCCGTATCTAGGCATAGCAGAGTAGGGTTCTCCTGGGTATTCTGAGTTCTGCAGAACTGTTGGCAATAAGGAGAGGGGAAGGTAACCTCACCCGTGATCCAATTAATGTCCGGATTGTGAGCCTGTAACCATGGCATGCCGAGAATTATGGGAAACAGGGGTGAAGCGATAATGTCCAGGCGTAACTGTTCCTGATGGGCGTTGGAAATGGAAACGGGTATTGGGATAGTCTCTTGAGTAACAGGTCCAGACTTGATAGCGGTTCCATCAGCTAGATGGATAGAGAGTCCATGGGCTTTAGGCGACAAAGGTATTTGGTGTTGGGTGGCAAAAAGAGAATCCATGAAACAGCTGCAAGCTCCAGAGTCAATAATGGCGGTGATTTGCAGGGTCTTTCCTGGAAGCTGTAGCAGAAGAGGAAGAGCAAGGTGAGTGGTGTTTTTAACCAGAGGTGTAACATAGTCAGTAGATAGAGATAAACACTTACGGAGTTTAAGGGGACAGTTCCTGACATAGTGCCCAGGTTCCCCGCAATACAGGCACAAATTATTTGCTCGACGACGTTGTCGTTCCTCTTGGGTGAGCGAAGGCCGCAGGACTCCCAATTGCATCGGCTCAGGTAAGTTAAACGTGGAGGTAGGTAGTGTTGATGATGAGTGATGAGAAACCTTAGGGGTAACCCAAGTTGGACGAGAAGACCCCATAGCTCTCTCAGACCTACGCTCTCGTGGGCGTTGATTGATCTGGATGGCTAGATCGATTAAAGCATTTAAAGTCTGTGGTGTACCCACCCTGGCCAATTCATCCTTCAGAGAATCAGAAAGTCCCGACCGAAACTGATAGCGGAGAGCCGCATCATTCCAATTAGTGTCCGCACTCCACTTCCTGAATTCAGCCACATAGTCCTCTGCTGCTCTGCGACCCTGTTGAAGGGTGTGCAGAGCCGTCTCTGCAGTTACGGACAGCTGGGGGTCATCATACAACTGACCCAGTGCGTCAAAGAAGGTGGAGACATTGGTCAGGGATATGTCCTTTTGCTCCAAGAGGCGATGGGCCCAGGTTTGGGGGTCACCAGAGAGTAGAGAAATTACGTAGCCCACCTTTGTAGCCTCCAGGGAAAAGGTACGTGGCTGAAGAGCAAAAAATAATTCGCAGGAGTTGCGGAAAGCCCTGAACTTATGGCGATTTCCGAAGAAACGTTCAGGTGTAGGAAACTTAGGTTCTGGAGGCAGCATGACCACCGTTGAGGAAGGCCCGACTGAAGGAGCAGGAGCAGAGGGAGCTCCCTGGACCCCAATGGGTTTAGACAGGGTTAACACTCGTTCCTCCAGCCTGGTGTATCCTTGCTGTAGATTCTTGACTGCTTCAGTCAATCCTGCCAGGTGTGCACAGAGTTCCTCCATGGGAGACGTTCCCTGCTCAGGCTCAGACATGGCTGTCTGCTACTGTCACGTACCTGGTAGGTTGTGAGCCTGAAGTGCAGGGAAAAACCTCCCTTACAGCTCCCACTCCCGTTCCCCTGGAATGGAAACAGAGGGCCAGGAGTGAAGAGTGGTATGGGTGCCTGGCAGGATCAACAGCTGTTGGTAGTTCAGTAGTGGTGGCACCCTCTGGAATCAGGAACCTGAAGAGAAGACTGAAGACAGAGACTGGAATGCAGATAGGACCAGGAACCCAACAGGTAAGCAAGCCGGATAGTGGAGCGCTGGACTGGAGACAGGAACAACAGCAGGTAGGAGCCTGGAACGCTGGGCTGGAACCAGGAACAAGCAGTAGGTAGCAGACTGGAACGCTGGACTGGAACCAGGTACAAGCAGTAGGTAGCAGACTGGAATGCTGGACTGGAACCAGGAACAAGCAGTAGGTAGCAGACTGGAACGCTGGACTGGAACCAGGAACAAGCAGTAGGTAGCAGACTGGAACGCTGGACTGGAACCAGGAACAAGCAGTAGGTAGCAGACTGGAACGCTGGACTGGAACCAGGAACAACAGCAGGTGATAGCCTGGAATGCTGGACTGGAACAAGTAGTAGGTAGCAGACTGGAACGCTGGACTGGAACCAGGAACAACAGCAGGTAATAGCCTGGAACGCTGGACTGGAACAAGCAGTAGGTAGCAGACTGGAACGCTGGACTGGAACCAGGAACAACAGCAGGTAATAGCCTGGAACGCTGGACTGGAACAAGCAGTAGGTAGCAGACTGGAACGCTGGACTGGAACCAGGAACAACAGCAGGTAATAGCCTGGAAGCCGGTATACACAGCGGAAGGTCAACAAGACGGTGGTCGGTAGTGGTCGGACAGCAGAGGTACCAGGGGTAATGCAGAGGAATGGTCAGGCAAGCCAAGAGGGTCTGGTGCAGGCGGATAGCAGGATGGTCAAACAGGAAGCCGGGTCAGATAACAGGATACACAGATCAGATCAGGTAACTCACACAGAACGCTGTAGAGCAGACAGCGGGGATGGAGTGTGACAGACCGGTTTAAATAGCCCGCCTGGCACCAGCGGGAGTGCGCGCGTGCGCGTGCCCGTGCGTGACCGCACCCGTGAACGCGCGCGCATGCGCAGTGGAACCCGTGGCCGTGTTCCCGTGCGCCTGGATCGCTGGTTACTGGCAGGATCTTCATGACACCCCCCCCATGATCTCCTGTTTTGCCAGTGAGCAGGGCATCTTCTCCCCCTACTCACTGCCACAAGCTAAAGAAAATGCACCCATGTGGGGCTCCACCTGCATTATTCATTCACAGTGTTCTGTGAATAAATGGACTACAAGTACCCACAGCCTTTGCAGCTTTCTGTTTGTACTGTTGTTCTAAATGAACAACTACGGAGCTGTTAAGTGCTGTGGTAGTTCATTATTATTATTATATTATTATACAGGATTTATATAGTGCCGACAGTTTTCGCAGCGCTTTACAACAATAGGGCAGATGGTACAATTACAATACAATTCAATACATGAGGAATCAGAGGGCCCTGCTCATTAGAGCTTACAGTCTAGGAGGGAGGGTCAAGTGATACGAAAGGTTAATAGCTGTGGGGCATGAGCTGATAAAGAAAATATAAGAACAGTTGTTAGGTGGAGGCTTCTCCGAAGAGAAAAGTTTCAGGGATCTCCTAAAAGTAGATAGATTCGGAGATAGTCTCACAGATTGGGGTAGGGTATTCCACAGGATGGGAGAGACTCGGGAGAAGTCCTGGAGGTGAATATGGGAGAAAGTGATGAGGGAGCTAGAGAGCAGGAGGTCTTGGGAGGACAATTAGGTTGGTATTTTGAGACTAGACTAGTGATGTAGCTGGAGGCAGAGTTGTGGATGGCTTTGTTACTTATTGGTAGTATTTTGAATTTAATTAGTTGGGTGAGTGACAACCAATGGAGGGATTGGCAGAGAGGGGTAGCAGACGCTGAGCAATTTGTAAGGTGGATGAGCCTGGCAGCAGCATTCATGATGGACTGAAGGGGGGATAGGCTATTTAATGGTAAGCCAATGAGGAGGGAGTTGCAGTAGTCGAGGCGAGAGATAACCAGGGAGTGAATCAGGAGCCTTGTGGTTTCATTGGTTAGGAAGGGACTTGGTTTGGAGATGTTGCAGAGATTGAGGCAAGCTTTGCAAAGTGATTGGATGTGGGACCAAAAGGAGAGTTCAGAGTCCAGGATAACACCTAGCACCCTGGCATGTGGGGATGGGTGGATGGTTGTGCCATTGCTCTTGACAGAGAAGTCAGGAGAAGAAGCACCTGGGGGAGGAAATATTATGAGTTCGGTTTTGGACAAGTTGAGTTTGAGGAAGTGGTGTGACATCCAGACAGATATGTCTGTTAGTAAGTTATTGACGCATGAGGAAACTGATGGAGTGAGTGGAGGGGTATCTTCTCCCCCTACTCACTGCCACAAGCTAAAGAAAATGTGCCCGTGCGGGGCTCCGCCTGCATCATTCATTCATAGTGTTTTGTGAATGAATGGACTACAACTACCCACAGCCTTTGCGGCTGTCGGTTTGTACTGTTGTTCTCAATGAACGCTGTTGAGTGCTGTGCAGTCGCATCACTAGGGTTGGTGTCACCTGGTGCGGAAAAAGTTGGTGTCACCCCCCCTCCACCAACTATAGTCCTCCCTCAGTACAGACCCCCTCCACTAACTACAGACCCCCCTCCCGCAGTATAGATCCCTCTCCCTCAGTATAGACCCCCTCACTAAGTACAGACCCCCCTTCCCCAGTATAGATCCCCCCACTAAGTACAGCCCCCCTCCATCAATATAGACCCCCCTCAGTACAGACCCCCCCTTCCTCAGTATAGACCCCTCCACTAAGTACAGACCCCCTCCATCAATATAGACCTCCCCCTCAGTACAGACCCCCCTCCCTCAGTATAGACCTCCCCTCACTAAGTACAGACCCCCTTTCCTCAGTATAGACCCCCCACTAAGTACTGACCCCCTCTCTCAGTGCAGACCCCCCATAGGTACAGACACCCCTCTCAGTGCAGACCCCCCCAATAGTGCAGACCCCCCTTAAGTATAGACACCCCCCTCCTCAGTGCAGACCTTCCCATCAGTATAGAATCCTCCCCTTAGTGCAGACC
Source organism: Aquarana catesbeiana (assembly GCF_042186555.1). NCBI lineage: Eukaryota > Metazoa > Chordata > Amphibia > Anura > Ranidae > Aquarana > Aquarana catesbeiana. The sequence goes on from NC_133324.1 coordinate 552,405,463, forward strand.
CCCCATCAGTATAGAATCCCCCCTGTTAGTGCAGACACCCCCATTGGTATAGAATTCCCCCCTCTTAGTGCAGACCCCTATCAGTATAGAATCCCCCCTCTTAGTGAAGACCCCCATCAGGAAAGAATCCCCCCTCTTAGTGCAGACCCCCATCAGTATAGAATCCCCCCTCTTAGTGCAGACCCCCCATCAGTATAGAATCCCCCTTCTTAGTACAGACCCCATCAGTATAGAATCCCCCTTAGTGCAGGCCCCCCAGCAGTATAGAATCCCCCTCTTAGTGCAGACTCCCCAATCAGTATAGACACCCCCCTCAGTACAGACCCCCTCAGTGGAGACCCCCCTCAGTATAGACACCCCCCTCAGTGCAGCCCCCCCTCAGTATAGACACCCCCTTCAGTGCAGACCCCCCTCAGTATAGACACCCCCCTCAGTGCAGACCCCTCCCTCAGTATAGACACCCCATCTGCCCTCCCATAGCGCCCCCCGTACATGTCCATTGACATTACATATAATAGAGTGTACAGACCTCAGAACATGGACGAATATACACAGCGGTGTGTGTCCCTCGGCTCCTCCTCTTTGGATGTAAACAGAGAGGAAGCGGCTTTGGTCCGCTCCGCTGAGAGACACAGCCACAGGATCAGAGAGAAGCAGAGCAGGACAGTGGGCGGTGTTAGCGGTGCCGCTACCCACGGGTGTCACCCCTCTAGCGGGTGTCACCTGGGTGCGGCCCACACCCCCTGCCCCCCCAGCAACGCCACTGGTGCTGTGGTAGTTGATTGATTCTTCCTGTCAATGTGAAACTGCCTGCCTGTATGAAGTATGGGCAGACACTTTACACTGACAGTCTGAACGTCTGCAGGAAACCTGCATGGCATCAGTGATCTGCTGGTGCAATGCTTTCCAGGCTCCTAAAAAAAAATAGTAAATGCACTTTTTTTTAAAAGGTAAACTTATCCTTTAAGGTGTCAGAGGTAGCAAAATGGATCCGCATTTCAGCCTCAAATCCAATCGTTGTCAAAAGTTTGTAGAATTCACCTCCATAACATCTCTAAAATTTGCCCCTTTTTAACAAATGAAACCACCAAGCTCCTCATTCACTCCCTTGTTATCTCTCCCCTTGACTATTGCAACTCCCTTCTCATTGGCCTGCCTCTCCATAGGCTATCCCCTCTTCAGTCTATCATGAATGCTGCTGCCAGACTTATCCACCTTACCAACCGCTCAGTGTCTGCCAACCCTCTACTCCAATCCCTACACTGGCTCCCAATCACCCAGCGAATTAAATTCAAAATACTAACCACAACATACAAAGCCATTCACAACTCTGCCCCGAGCTACATCACCAATCTTGTCTCCAAATATCACCCAAATCGACCTCTCCGCTCTTCTCAAGACCTCCTGTTTTCAAGCTCTCTCATCTCCTCCTCCCATGCTCGTCTCCAGGATTTCTCCAGAGCCTCTCCCATCCTCTGGAACTCGCTACCGCTATCCCCTATTCTTGCTACCTTCAGGCAATCCCTGAAAACTCATCTCTTCAGGAAAGTCTATCACGTCTCCAACTAATCTCCTACCACTTCCAACAGCTCGTTCACCACAGTTACAACCTTTTGTACCACCTGCCTCACCCTATTAGATTGTAAGCTCTTCTGAGCAGGGCCCTCTTAATCCTCTTGTATTTTATTGTATTATAACTGTATTGTCTCCCTTTATATTGTAAAGCGCTGCATAAACTGTTGGGGCTATATAAATCCTGTATTATAATAATAATAATAATAATCCACACTAACCAAAGAAATTTGAATTTATTGTAATGCAGTGTACACATGGTCGGACTTTTCGACCGGACTTGTCCGACAGACGCCGATGGACCAAATCCGGTGGACAATACGATCGTGTGTGGGCTTCACTGGACCTTCAGCGGACTTTTTCAGTCGCAAATCTGACGGACTTTAGATTTGGAACATGCTTCAAATCTTTACGTCGTAACTCCGCCGGACTCAGAAATCCACTCATCTGTTTGCTAGTCCGACAGACAAAAACCGACGCTAGGGCAGCTATTGGCTACTGGCTATCAACTTCCTTATTTTAGTCTGGTGTACGTCATCACGTACGAATCCGTCGGACTTTGGTATGATCGTATGTAGGCAAGTCAGTTCGTTAAAAAGTCAGTTGGAAGTCCGTCGAAAGTCCGCTGGAAAGTCTGTCGGACCAGTCCGGTCGAAAAGTCGAAAAGTACACCATGTGTACGCGGCCTTAGAGTTAGAATTAATTTTTAACATCTCCTCCATTCTCATGATGTCATTAACAATAGATACCCATAACGATAATGGGGGTATGTTGGAGGATTTCCAGAAAGTAGGTATGACTGGTCTGGCTGCTGGAAGAAAGTGTCTCAGTAGACACTGATTCTGGAAACTCACTGACCCTGGTAAAATGGACAACAGTGCAAATTCACGGGAGGCTACTATGGACTTGTCCTATATCCTGTTGCATATGCTAAACACTGTGGCCCAAAAAGGCTGAATCTCATTACATTCCCACCAGATGCGAAGGTACATACAGTGTTTTAAAAAAATATTCATACCCCTTGATATTTACCACATTTTGTCATGTTACAACCAAAAACATAAATGTATTTTATTGGGAATTTATGTGATAGACCAACACAAAGAGGCACATAATTGTGAAGTGGAAGGAAAATGATAAATGGTTTTCAAATTTCTTTTACAAATAAATATGTGAAAAGTGTGGCATATTCAGCCCCCTGAGTCAATACTTTGTAGAACCACCTTTCGCTGCAATTACAGCTGCAAGTCTTTTTGAGGATGTCTCTACCAGCTTTGCACATCTAGAGAGTGACATTTTTGCTCATTCTTCTTTGCAAAATAGCTCAAGCTCTGTCAGATTGGATGGAGAGCATCTGTGAACAGCAATTTGCAAGTCTTGCCACAGATTGCCTAAGGCCGCGTACACACAGTCGGACTTTTCGACCGGACTGGTCCGACAGACTTTCCAGCGGACTTTCGATGGACTTTTGACTGACTTCCAACGGACTTTTTAAGGAACGGACTTGCCTACACACGATCACACCAAAGTCCGACGGATTTGTACGTGTTGACGTACACCGGACTAAAATAAGGAAGTTGATAGCCAGTAGCCAATAGCTGCCCTAGAGTCCGTTTTTGTCTGTCGGACTAGCATACAGACGAGCAGATTTCTGGGTCCGGCAGAGTTACGACTTAAAGATTTGAAGCATGTTCCAAATCTAAAGTCCGTCAGATTTGCGACTGGAAATGTCCGCTGAAGGTCCGGTGAAGCCCACACACAATCGGATTGTCAGCTGGATGTGGTCCGTCGGCATCCGTCGGACAAGTCCGGTCGAAAAGTCTGACCGTGTGTACGCTGCATAACAGGTTTTCTTCTAAGATTGCCCTGTATTTGGCTCCATCCATCTTCCCATCAACTCTGACAAGCTTCCCTGTCCTTGCTGAAGAAAAGCATCCCCACAACATGATGCTGCCACCATCATGTTTCACTGTGGAGATGGTGTGTTCAGGGTGATGTGCAATGTTAGTTTTCTGCTACACATAGAGGGTCATTCACTAAGAGGAAGGTGCTGCACCAGTTCATACATTAATCATTAATTCATCATTAAAAATCATTAATCGAACGTGCGAACCGGCACACATTGAATCGCAAATAGCGATAATAAATACCTGCATATGTAAACTGCAACTGGCGCTAGGGTAACTGTGGTTTTCTTGTTGATAATAGTGCATGCCCAGTACAATTGGTTAATTTCATCTAATTGGGTGTGTCTTGTGTCTAGGCAATTAGTAGGTGTTCTCAGTTAATTAACCCTTTTGATGCTAATCTCATTCCTATTGCTTCTAATACATCTTTGAAATTTTTTTTTTACCCAAATCTTTCAATACATTACAAAGAACAGAGAAGTGTTTCTAAACCCAACAAATGAACCACTTCAGCCCCGGAAGATTTTACCCCCTTCCTGACCAGAGCACTTTTTACAATGTCCCCCTTGGATCTCCAGCGACTGCACTTCCAAGTGCACTTGTAGTGCAGAGTGGATTTGCCTTTAGTAAATAAACCCCAAAGTCCAAAATACCTAATAATTTGGGGTGTACACAGCAAAGTGCTAGAATGCAATTTGCCTAATGGGGACACTAGTTAGATTGACCTGTGTGTCCCCAAGGAAAGACATGGTAGGGTTTTACCCTCACTCCCTGTTTGGTTATGTGACATGAAGTGAAGCCAATTTTCAGAAAAGGGACACAAAGCCCAACCTAAAAAGACAAGCAGGGGTTCTAACACTCACTTGGTTTACCTCAAATGTCCACAATTAGAATAATGGGATTGTCCTGAGCTAGATTTTAGCTCAGTGCTCTAAATCAGTGGTTCTCAACCCTGTCCTTAAGTACCCCCAACAGGCCATGTTTGCAGGTTTTCCTTCATCTTGCACAGGTGTGGCTTGGTATTTTGGACAGCTATTATAGCTAAGATAAATTCCTGAAACATAGCCTTTTGGGGGTACTTGAGGACTGAGGCTGAGAACCACTGCTCTAAAATGAAAAATTGACTACTTACCTTGCTGTAATTTTCCTTTTCAGGATCCTATCCATGGCAGCATACACACAATGCATGCGTATGCTGCCATGAAGGCACCAGGAAAGTAGCTTTTAGACAAATCACACTTTTTTTTGTTTTGCCATCCCAATTAGCCTAGTTAAGCTGCAGCTGGGAAATTAATTCCATGAAAATTGTTTAGGGGGGAGTGTAAAATGCATTACTTGGATTGAGCATGCATCTGCAAAACAAATAATTAACAAAACACATAAAACATAAAACTTTGCTACAAATTTTATTGGCCAACAAAACAGGGCTTGGAAAGGAGCAATGAAAGCAAAAAACACATGTATGTTAATTTGAGACACTAACAGAATATGGTTTTTAGGTCTGACCATTTTGTAGAGGAAATTAACAGGAGTTAAAAGGACTGCGCCCACAAACGGAAAGTCTCTTAAGGATTTAAACATTAGTCACAACATCTTAAGGAAGATTTTGCAAAATAATGCAGAACAAACAAATAAATCAAAGTGAAACTAACAACCTGCAAACGACACACATTGACAACATCAAAAATATTTCAGGGAAAAATATCCCCCCCCCCCAAAAACAAATATTGCAAATGCATTATTTTACATTTTGCTACATTGAACCTCATTTGCAATGTAGTTGCCCACCCCATTAATTTGTTCAGATCTTTTTGCAAGGTTTCCACATCCTGCGGAGAAGTTTTTGCCCTGCTTAGCTTAGTATCGTCCGCAAATACAGAGATTGAACTGTTTACCCCATCCTCCAGGTCGTTTATGAACAAATTAAACAGGATTGGTCCCAGCACAGAACCCTGGGGGACCCCACTACCCTCCCCTGACCATTCCGAGTACTTCCCATTTATCACCACCCTCTGAACTCATCCTTGTAGCCAGTTTTCAATCCATGTACTCACCCTATGAATCATGCCAACGGACCTTATTTTGTACCGTAAACATTTATGGGGAACTGTGTCAAATGCTTTTGCAAAATCCAGATACACCACGTCTATGCTTCTACTCTTTATCTACATGGCAACTCACCTCCTCATAGAAGGTTAATAGATTGGTTTGGCAAAAGAAAAGGAAGAGTGGGACTTTGAATGAGGTTGCTGACAATGTGGAGGTAGATTGAAACAGATGCAAATTTAATTGATCAAGAACATTATATGAAACATGGCAATATTAAAAACTACATGAACAATGGTATAATAATTCATATTTGGTCCACCCACACGTAACATACAGGTGTGGCATGGATAGAAAATTACATAGGTATGATAATTCTTAAAAAAATATTTTTTTTTATTGCATAGGATGAATTTATATATATATACATATATCATATGAGCTGCACTGGCAGCAAGAATACGAGTGCATACGACAACGGGACCATAATTGATACTGCAGAATCAATTCTTGATCAATTAAATTTGCATCTGTTTCAATCTACCTCCACATTATCAGCAACCTCATTCAAAGTCCCACTCTTCCTTTTCTTTTGTTAGATACATGTACTAGGGATAGAGGCACACCACATACAGTGGGGACAGAAAGTATTCAGACCCAATTAAATTTTTCACTCTTTGTTATAATGCAGCCATTTGCTAAAATCATTTCATACATAAATCATAAAAGTTCACTTTTTTCCTCATTAATGTACACAAGGCACCCCAAAGAAAAACTGAAATATCACATGGTCCTAAGTATTCAAACCCTCTGCAGTGACACTCATATATTTAACTCAGGTGCTGTCCATTTCTTCTGATCACCTTCATTTGAGTCCAGCTGTGTTTGATTATACTGATTGGACTTGATTAGGAAAGCCACACACCTGTATATATAAGACCTTACAGCTCACAGTGCATGTCAGAGCAAATGAGAATCATGAGGTCAAAGGAACCGCCTGAAGAGCTTAGAGACAGAATTGTGGCAAGGCACAGATCTGGCCAAGGTTACAAAAAAATTTCTGCTGCACTTAAGGTTCCTAAGAGCACAGTGGCCTCCATAATCCTTAAATGGAAGACAATGGCAAACTGAGCTAACGGGGGAGAAAAGCCTTGGTGAGAGAGGTAAAGAAGAACCCAAAGATCACTGTGGCTGAGCTCCAGAGATGCAGTCGGGAGATGGGAGAAAGTTGTAGAAAGTCAACCATCACTGCAGCCCTCCACCAGTCGGGGCTTTATGGCAGAGTGGCCCGACGGAAGCCTCTCCTCAGTGCAAGACACATGAAAGCCCGCATGGAGTTTGCTAAAAAAACACCTGAAGGACTCCAAGATGGTGAGAAAATAGATTGTCTGGTCTGATGAGACCAAGATAGAACTTTTTGGCCTTAATTCTAAGCGGTATGTGTGGAGAAAACCAGGCACTGCTCATCACCTGTTCATGATTTCCCAACAGTGAAGCATGGTGGTGGCAGCATCATGCTGTGGGGGTGTTTTTCGGCTGCAGGGACAGGACGACTGGTTGCAATCGAGGGAAAGATGAATGCGGCCAAGTACAGGAATATCCTGGACGAAAACCTTCTCCAGAGTGCTCAGGACCTCAGACTGGGCTGAAGGTTTACCTTCCAACAAGACAATGACCCATGACCCTAAGCACACAGCTAAAATAACGAAGGAGTGGCTTCACAACAACTCCGTGACTGTTCTTGAATGGCCCAGCCAGAGCCCTGACTTAAACCCAATTGAGCATCTCTGGAGAGACCTAAAAATGGCTGTCCACCAACGTTTACCATCCAACCTGACAGAACTGGAGAGGATCTGCAAGGAGGAATGGCAGAGGATCCCCAAATCCAGGTGTGAAAAGCTTGTTGCATCTTTCCCTAAAAAGACTCATGGCTGTATTAGATCAAAAGGGTGCTTCTACTAAATACTGAGCAAAGGGTCTGAATACTTAGGACCATGTGATATTTCAGTTTTTCTTTTTTAATAAATCTGCAAAAATGTCAACATTTCTGTGTTTTTCTGTCAATATGAGGTGCTGTGTGTACATTAATGAGGAAAAAAAATGAACTTAAATGATTTTAGCAAATGGCTGCAATATAACAAAGAGTGAAAAATTTAAGGGGGTCTGAATACTATCCATCCTCATTGTATGTGCCTCATCTAAAGTCCCAAAAATCCCCCCTTCTATTTGATAGATTGGTTTGGCAAGAACGATTCTTGATAAATCCATGCTGGTTACTGCTAATGATACCGTTCTCATTATTAAATCTTGTATATAGTCCCTTATCATCCCCTCCAAGAGTTTACATACTATTAATGTTAGGCTAACTGGTCTGTAATTCCCAGGGATGTATTTTGGGCCCTTTTTAAAAATTGGTGCTACATTGGCTTTTCTCCAATCAGCTGGTAACATTCCAGTCAGTAGATTGTCAGTAAAAGTTAGGAACAATGGTCTGGCAATTACTTGACTGAGTTCCCTAAGTACCCTCGGTTGCAGGCCATCTGGTCCCGGTGATTTATTAATGTTAAATTTCCCAAGTCTAATTTTAATTCTGTCCTCTGTTAACCATGGAGGTGCTTCCTGTGATGTGTCATGAGGATAAACACTGCAGTTTTGGTTACTGAAGCCCCCCGATTCCCTTGTGAAGACTGAGGAGAAGAATACATTCAATACCTTCGCCATCTCCCCATCCTTTGTAACCAGATGTCCTTCCTCATTCTTTATGGGGCCAATATGATCTGTCCTCCCTTTTTTACTTTCTACATACTTAAAGAATTTCTTGGGATTTTTTTGCTCTCCTCTGCTATGTGTCTTTCATCTTCTATCTTAGCCGTACTTATTGTACCCTTAAATTTCTTGTTGCATTCTTTATAAAATCTGAATGCTGATGATGATCCCACAATCTTGTATTTTTTGAAGGCCTTCTCCTTTGCTTTTATATGCATTTTTACATTGGAGTTAAGCCATCCAGGACTTTTGTTCGCTCTTTTAAATGTATTACCCAATGGGATGCATTGGCTAATGCCCTTATTTAATATGCTCTTAAAGCCATCTCTCCTCTGCGTTCTTTGTTCCTAAGATTTTATCCCAATTCATGCCTTCTAGCAAGGCTTGTAGTTTAGGGAAGTTGGCTCTTTTGAATTTCAGTGTCTTTGTATTCCCCTTATGTTTCCTATTTGTGTGATTTATACTGAAGCCAACTGACCTGTGATCGCTGTTACCTAAATTGCCCCGTATTTCCACATCCGTGATCAGGTCTGTATTGTTGATAATCAGTAGATCCAATAACGCTTTATTTCTAGTTGGTGCGTCTACCATCTGACCCAAAAAATTGTCCTGCAAGACATTTAGAAACATTTTGGCAAATTTTAGATGAATGCGCGGTTCCCTCCGCCCAGTCTATGTCTGATATTTAAAATCCCCCATTATGATAATACTTCTCATCCTTGCTGCTAATTCAAATTGTGATCTGATATCTGTCTCCCCTTCCTCCCTCAGGTTAGGGGGTTATAGCATACTCCCAGTATTATTTTCCTCTTAGCTTCATCCCTTTGGAGCTCTATCCATAAGGATTCCACCTCCTCCCTAGCTCCCTTAGTGATGTCATCTCTCACATTCACTTGTACATTATTCTTGATATATAGGCATACCCCTCCCCCTTTTTACCCTCTCTATCTTTGCGATAAAGGGTATACCCTTGAATGTTTGCCAGCCAATCATGAGAGCTGTTGAACCAGGTCTCTGAAATTCCCACAAAATCCAAATCTTCCTGGTACAACAGTATCTCTAGTTCACCCATCTTGTCCGTCAGGCTCCTGGCATTGGTGAACATGCCACATAGTTTAGACCAGTCGCATATTATCCTCTTATTGGTTGTTCCGAGATTGCAACTAGGACTTGCTACTATACTTACCTTGGGTTTATGTGCTTTGGTCAACCTATCACTAATGCCCCCAATACTACCCTCTGGAATATGTTCTGCGCTGACTATCTCTACCTCTGTACCCCCATCGCCTAGTTTAAAAACCCCTTTGCTATCTGCAAGCTTTACATAACATAGGTTTTTGTACAACAAAAAGAGGAAAGAAATGGGACTTTATATGAGGCAAGTCACTGAATGCATACCTTGTTCATTTATAAAATTATTTATTAATAACAAATCACATTATAGAAGGTGTCAATCTGTAATACAGGACACAATCTAATGTAATACATTTGCATGAATATGTAATAATTATACAGAGTAAGATAAAACATAATAAGCATTATAGTTACAAAAGGACACTCATCCATTCATAAAAGTTCAATGAACATGATCAATTTTTTATGGTGAGCCAAAATTGTCTAAGCATCAGTTCGATATATTGAATCGAGGATCTTTTGTACAACGTGGATCAAGAAGGGTTGTTAGCCAGTAATGATCCCTCTCCTTGATACCACGAATCTGAGGGTCCTTTCGCAGGCTTTGCAGGATCAGGGAGGTCATGCAGCGAAAGTTTGCTGAGGCATTCGATCCGGAGTCCTCTGGGTCACTAAGGATGACATGATCCACAGCCACCTCCTCCCAGCCACGTACAAGTCCATGGGTTTCTGGGGACTGAAAACGATCCCTTGAAGACTGCTGCTGATGCTGAGTGCTAGGTTCCACCTCCATGCTGACACAATCCTCATCCTCTTCCTCCTCCTCTTCCTGTGTGATCGCAGGAATACTGTCTAGATAAAGGGGGCCTTGAGAGGTAAGGAAGTCCTCCTCTTCCTCCTTCTGTTCTGCCTCAAGTGCCCTGTCCATTATTCCACGAAGCGTGTGCTCCAACAGGAAGACAAGAGGGACAGTATCACTGATGCATGCACTGTCACTGCTCACCATCCTTGTGGCCTCCTCAAATGGTGACAGGACAATGCATGCATCCTTGATCAGTAGCCACTGGCGTGGCGAAAAAAAGCCAAGCTCCCCTGACCCTGTCCTGGTGCCATACTCACACAGGTACTTATTGATGGCCCTCTGCTGCATGTGCAGCCGCTGCAGCATTGCCAACGTTGAGTTCCACCTGGTGGGCTTGTCACAAATGAGGCGGTTCTTGGGCAGGTTGCATTCCTTTTGAAGGTCAGCCAGCCGAGTACTGGCATTATATGACCGGCGGAAATGCCCACATACTTTCCTGGCCTGCCTCAGGAGATCCTGTAAGCCCGGGTACCTGCACAAGAACCGCTGCAACACCAAATTCAGGACGTGAGCCAAACAGAGAACATGGGTCAAGTGTCCCTGTTGGTGGGCGGAGAGGAGGTTGGTGCCATTGTTGCAAACCACCATTCCTGGCTGAAGCTGGCTTGGCTTCAACCACCTCTGAGTCTGCCCCTGCAGAGCTGACAGAATCTCTGTTCCAGTGTGGCTCCTGTCCCCTAAGCAGACTAGCTCAAGCACCGCATGGCATCTTTTGCCTGAGTGCTTGCGTAGCTCCTTGAACACCTATGGAGAACCACTGGTTCCGAGGACAAATCTGCAGAGGAAGAGGTCAATGCCATAGAGGAAGAAGAAGAGGAGGGGGTGGAGGAGAGAGGTGTGGCAGAATCACCACTACTAGCATTTTGGAGGTGTGGTGGTGGAACAAGCTCCAACAATACTGCACCCTGTCCTGCATCCTTCCCAGCTGCCAGCAGAGTTACCCAGTGCGCCGTTAAAGAAAGAAAACGTCCCTGTCCATGCTTGCTAGACCATGAGTCAGTGGTAATATGTACCTTACCGCTGACTGCCCTGTCAACGGAGGCCAAGACATTGCCTTCCACATGCCGGTAGAGAGCTGGAATGGCCTTCCCTGAAAAGAAATGGCGTTTGGGAACCTGCCACTGAGGTACCGCACATTCCACAAATTCACGAAAGGGGGCAGAGTCTACCGGCTGAAAAGGCAGCAGTTGGAGTACTAGTAATTTAGCCAAGCTAGCATTCAGCCACTGAGCATGTGGATGGCTGGGACCGAATTTCTTTCGATGGTTTAGCAACTGGGGTGGGGAAATTTGCCTGCTACAATCGGATGTTGGTGTAGCGATAGCAGATTGCCCGCAAGTACTTGACACACCTAATTCTACACCTTCATTCCTCTCAGTGCAGGTTTCTGAGAGGACTGAAGGTATAGTGGGGTTGGAGATCCCAGCTGATGAGGAGCAAGGAGAGGTCCACCTTGTTCTTTGGTGTGGGTCTTTTAAGTACTGTTGCCAACGGACTGCATGGGAGGTCGACATATGTCTGGTCAAGCATGTGGTGCCCAAGCGACTGCTGTTTTGGCCACACTTGATACGCTTCAGACATATGTTGCAAACAGCAACTGTGCGATCTGCTGCACACGTATCAAAAAAGGCCCACACCAAAGAACTTTTCAAAATACGCGGGGAGTCAGCAGCACCCTGCACATGTGGAGCTCTGCGGTGTGATGCAGTTGGGTGGCTACCCTTAAGCTGGCCCCTGAAGGGCATTCTGCCTCATTGGAGATGTGCCTCCTCCTCCTCCTCTCTTCTATCAGGCACCCACATAGAGTATGTGACCTCATCATCCCCTCCCTCCTCGTCACTGGAGCAAACCTGGCAGTATGCTGCAGCTGGGGGAACATGACTGCTAGTTTCTTGTCCTTCCTGGCACCCCCTCTCTTTGGGCTCACATTACTGCCTTCCTCAATCTGGGTACCATCATCGGAGCCTTCAAAACGCTGCATATCCTCCTGCAGCATGTATCCGACACTGTGGTCGAACAGTTCGGGGGACTCCGTGCATGATGGTGGGGCTAGGGAAGGAGTGACTGATGACATTGAGCTGATGGAATAGGCCACTTTGGCAGCTGCATTGGCAGGCAAACTACTCTGAACCTGGGTGACAGAGGATGAGGAGGATGAGGATGGCTTAGTTATCCACTCTACCAACTCTTCTGCATGTTGTAGATCAACACGGCCAGCTACCGAAAAAAAGGACAAGCGTGCCCCACGGCCACATGCTGAGGATGCACCGTGTCCATGACCAGCACTGTTGGCTGTAGACACAGAGCCTGCTTGCCCTCTTTTAGTGGCCTGTGAGTGTCTGCCTCTCCTTGGTGGCCTTCCAGAAATGCTGTAAAATTTTATTAGCAAAACACCGCCTGAAGTTTACTAGAAAAAGTACACCAGGAATGGCCTGCAGTCAGATATAGGCTTGGCTAGACTAGAATGCAGTGGATATATATATGTAGGAGACTGTATATATATATTTAATGCACTTCAGATCACTGAATCACCTGCCTGCCTGCCTGAAAGTATATTTGAAAATGTACACCAGGAATGGCCTGCAGTTAGATATTGGCTTGGCTAGACTAGAATGCAGTAGATATATATGTAGGAGACTGTATATATATTTTATGCACTGCATAAAATCACCTGCCTGCCTGAAAGTGTATTTGAAAACATGCACTAGGAATGGCCTGCAGTCAGATGTAGGCTTGGCTAGACTGGAATGCAGTGGATATATATATATATATATATATATATATATATATATATATATATATATATATATATATATATATATGTAGTAGACTATATATATATATTTTATGCACTGCAGCTCACTGAATCATCTGCCTGCCTGACAGTATATTAGAAAAAGTACACCAGGAACAGCCTGCAGTCAGATCTAGCTACACTGGATACAGTGGATGTATATATATATATATATACAAGACTGTATGTATATATTAAATGCACTGCAGCTAGCTGAATTACCTGCCTGCCTGAAGTATATTAGAAACAATACACCAGGAACAGCCTGCAGTCAGATCTAGCTACACTGGATATAGTGTATATATATATATATATATATATATATATATATATATATATATATATATATATATATATATATATATATATATATCAGTCAATAGGTGGGTTACCTTCTTTTCTTAATCTTCTGGTTTATCTAAGCACAGTCACGGTGGACTCCCAATCCTCCACCAAAATAGATAATAAAGACGATGGGACCGATGCTTCGATGCAATTTTTCTTTTACTTGAAGTTTCCAGAAAACATGAAAGTGCAAACGTGCAAGCAGCAGCAACGCTACAGTATCGAGCATAGATCGCTCTTCCTCAGGCTTCTCTGGCTGTGTGTGACACACAGCCAGAGAAGCCTGAGGAAGAGCGATCTATGCTCGATACTGTAGCGTTGCTGCTGCTTGCACGTTTGCACTTTCATGTTTTTTGCAAACTTCAAGTAAAAGAAAAATTGCATTAAAGCATCGGTCCCATCGTATTTATTATATATATATATATATATATATATACACTGCAGCTCACTGAATCACCTGCCTGGCTGAAGTATATTAGACACAGTACACCAGGAACGGCCTGCAGTCAGATCTAGCTAAACTAAATATACAAAATGATTCTGTGCTACCCCAAAAAAGAAAAACAAAAGCAGCCAACACGACCAACAAAGTATACATGTGAAAAACAACAAAAAAGTGTAGCGCTAAACAATGTCACACATAAAACGACTATGGACCAGTCAATGTGCAGTAAAAGGGATCAACTGTATCTGATATAAATAGGTAGTCCTCATGTAGACATTATGACTGAACCTTACAGGTAAGTAGTCCTTATAAAAATATGTTATAAACGAAATTATGAAAAATTATTTTGGCATCCCAAATGCGGACCAGCTCACTCCCACCGAGAGATGAAAAGGCTTACCGGATAAGGTGGACCCAATGGGGCATACGCCGAATTGGGTCAGATAAGGCTTAGGTGGTGAGTAGCTGTGTTGGGCTCAAAGAAGGATATTGTCTCACGGATTGCTGTATTCCTCCAAGTAGCGCCCGGATCATGAAGGGTGTAGGCAATCTCACGGATATAGGTGGTCACGTAACTCCTAGGAGGGTGGGGTGTTCCGTAGGTGAACCCCTCAAAGAAACATTCCACGGACCAGGAAATGATGTGGTAGGATAAGGAAAGAAAAGAAGGGCCACATAGTGTAAATCCGAAAAGCAAAAAAATTTTTATTTAAAATAAAAAGATGTGGGGGCAGGAGGCGGAGCCTAGCGGAGCAGACATGCATTGTTAGAGCTCCACACCGCTGAGGAGAGAAGAGAAGGACAAAGCGGAGCCTGCAGACTCAAAAGGTATCCATTTGAACCTTTTTGCCCCTGGGAACAAACTGTGAAAGTTTGGGCAGGAAATATGGTACTGGGAGGAAACCGTGGCAGAAATAAAAATCACCTCACAAAGAGCTCACAGGCACTCACTGCAGCTGAAGCAGCTCCAGTCACCTCACAAGATACAGCATCAGGGCGCTCTCACAGACAGAAAATGTCACAGCAAGACTCTCCATTTGAGTCAGATACAGAACAAATCCTCTCACAAACTTCTCCACAAGCCTCCTCAGTATCCCCAGTAATATTATTACAATTTGAAAAGATGCTTCATAAGGCTTTAAAACAAACCTCAGTCCAAATAACAAAAAGCCTAACCAAAGAAATAAGAGAGCTGGGAAACCGCACCGCAGCCTTAGAAATAAAAATGGATGAGATTGAAATTACAACCCAAGAAAATATAACAGAATTGGAACAATTAAAAAAAGAGAATTTAATACTTCAAACTAAGCTCGAAGATTAAGAAAATAGAGCCAGACGTTCAAACTTGCGCATAAGGGGAATACCTGAAACTGTGACAGACCTGCAATCTACTATTACTGCTCTATTACAAGAACTAAAGCCAGATATCCCTATTGAACATTTAGAACTGGACACACAGAGCCCTCACAGCCAAAAAGAAAGATGGACCCCCACGTGATATAATCACAAAATTTAATTATTACAAAACGAAAGAACAAATACTAATTGCTGCAAGAGAAAAAAAGGAACTTAATTTTCAAGGACACAATTATCAAATTTTTGCTGACCTATCCCAACTTACTATTACTAAAAGACGATACATGAAACCCCAACTAATGGAACTGCAACGCCACAACATTATGTATCAATGGGGCTTCCCCTTTTCAGTCAGATTTAACTACCAAGGTACAATTTACAGAAGCAGATCAGCAGATGAACTACAACAAACCCTTTTAAAATTAAATCTGACAGAACCCACAAGCAGCAACTCTCCCACACGCAGAAGAATGGCATCATCTTCACCTTCAGGCAGCACCCAGAAAATTTCAGAACAAAATGGGAATCATCATTCTCACAAAAGAGGCCGTTATGCCACATCATCCATGGACCAAGAAGATTCAATGGACTGACACCCTAATTCCTGATATCTCTTCATTTATTATACTAAGAGATGGTTCTCTATAAAAAACCTGTATTTATAACTGAATGTAACTGCATTCTGATAGTCACACACTGTGTGGGATCATGTTACATTCCAGTTATATTTCTTATTACTTCTGATTCATATAGCCTTAGAATATATAAGTGAAATAAGGAAATTCTTGTTCAGTTATATATTATCAGGTAATAACAATAGATTTATTACTTTTCAGGACAAATATGTTCAATAATCCAGAAGTAATGGAAGCTTTTTCTTTCTTTTCTTAAAACAAATATATTATTACCTAACTAGTTCCTAGAATTATGTTTTTGTTTATTCTAATCTGAAGCAATACAACCTCAATTTTATGAGTTAACATATCTAAACAGTTACATATGAATAAAATATGTAATTGTTTACTCTAAAAGGGTTAAAATCCCAAAATAATTCAAACTATCTTCATCAATACCAAAGTTATTAACAGTACCTTTCTAACTGAATTATTTAGCCTAGGGCAAGACTAACCATATACAACCACCCTGGAATAAATAATTTCAACAAAAACTATATTCTGCACTCCAATTAATGAAACATCATTTTGATGTCTTTTGACATAGCACTTCTCTCCTGTAAGCGGAAGATCTTTGTACCCCATTTAGCCCTCCTCATTCTCCCAACCATATTATGTGGGAGTGTGACGAAGGCACTTATTCCCCTGAGAGAGATATTTATTCTCTTTCACGGGTAAATTGTGATTACTTGCAAAAAATAATTTATACAATGTATCATCTAATCTCATATGTTTTTTGTTTACTCTTTACTCCAGAATTCACTGGTTTCTTTTCTATCTATTCATCTCTTCAGTCCACACAGGTTGATCTGCGCAGTCAGCTCTGCATAACAAAAAGTAAGTCAAAACTATTTGATCTATTGCCATGGCACCACTGAATATACTTTCCCTGAATGTTCAGGGAATAAATGTCCCTCAAAAAAGGACCAAAGCCTTCCGTACTTTCCATAACAAGAAGGCTCACATAGTATGCCTCCAAGAAACACACTTCACCAAAGATTCTACTCCAAAATATATTTCTCCTTTTTATCAACAAATTTACACGGCTTCTGCCTGTACCAAGCAAAGGGGAGCTCTAATTGCATTTCACCGATCCACACCATTCACCTTATCATCAGAAATTAAAGACCCAGAAGGTAGATACCTGATACTCATGGGTTATATAATGGATACAGCAATCACGGTGATTTCCTACTACGCTCCTAACAAACAACCTACACCATTCCTCTCACATATATTACAAGTGATTAATACACACAAAATAGGAACAGTGATAATGTGTGGGGATTCCAACCAGGTCCTCCTCCCATTTCTAGATAAATCACCTTTTACACCATCCAAAATAACCTCTAGATTACCTTTTTCTCAACTTCTTTCCAAATACAGTCTGGTAGATTCATGGAGAGAAAGTAACCCAATAAAAAAGAAATTCACTTATTTCTCGCACCCTCATCAAACCTTCACCAGAATAGATCATATTTTTCTAACAATAGGAATGATACCAGAAATTATTGCATCAGATATAATTCCGATTCCGTGGTCTGACCATAATGCAGTATACACTACTATAGCCTCAGCCATACCAAAAGCGCATGACCCAACGTGGTACTTACCGGACATAATGCTCAAACACCCACTACATCAGATGGCCATTGAACAAGCTTTAAAGGAATACATATCAATTAATAATACAACAGACATCTCCCCAATAACACTGTGGGAAGCTCATAAGCCTGTCTTGCGTGGTACAATACAAAGACAAATGGCACTATTTAAACGGGAACGCAAAAATCTAGCAAAAAAACTAGAACTCAATTTTAATGCAGCCTACGTATCATTTCAAGATAATCCATCTCAGAGTACAAAATCTCATCTGGAAAAATCTAGATTGGAATACGATCTATTTCTCACTGAGTCAGTTGATAAATCCCTCAAACGCTCCAAACACAATTTCTACATGAATACAAACAAACCAGGTACATATTTGGCTCGGGCATTAAATTCAACTAACAAATCTTTCAAACCAATACGTTTGAAATTATCAAAAAATGTTTACACTTGTAATCCAGTTAAAATAGTCCATAAATTTCACTCACATCTCGCAACTTTATACAAGACAAACAATGAATTTAATCCTACAGAGGCTGAATCCTTCTTCTCAAAAATAACCTTACCTGAGTTATCTCAGAATCAAAAAAGCAGTTTGGATGAGCCTATAACTATAGATGAAGTTGCTAACGCCATAAAAGACCTAAAACTTAACAAAAGACCAGGCCCAGACGGCTACTCGGCTTTATACTATAAAACATTCTCAGAAATACTCTCTCCCATTCTCACTGAAACTTTTAACAAACTTCTAGATGGACATTCTTTTCGGCAAGAAACACTAATGGCAATTGTTTGTATGATCCCAAAACCCCTTTCTGATGATACTTCCTGTGTGAATTATCGGCCTATCTCTCTGTTAAACCTCAATATTAAATTATTAGCAAAAATAATAGCAAAACGCCTCAATAGCATTATAGGAAAATTAATACATAGAGATCAAGTAGGCTTCATGCCAAATAGACAGGCAGGCGATAATATACGCAGGGCAGTGTTATTGGCACATATTGCTAAAAAACGGAAAATCCCTTCTATCTCTCGATATTAAGAGGGCATTTGACACAGTATCCTGGCAATATATGCAATATTCATTACAAAAATGGGGTTTTGGGCCCCACTTTTTAACATGGATCAATGCATTATATAATAAACCCAAAGCCTATATAAAATATGCTGGATACAAATCTGAAGCCTTTAATATCGAAAGAGGTACCCGACAGGGTTGCCCATCATCTCCCTTATTATTTGCCCTTATACTCGAACCCATGGCCCAATACATCAGAACAAACCAAACTATAACTGGCATTGAAGTAGGAGGTATTACACACAAATTATGTATATTTGCAGACGATATATTACTTTTTCTATCATCACCACAGGTCTCTGGTCCTAACTTAATACCAGCTGTTGATGGATTTGCAGCCCTATCCGGCCTTATGATTAATCCTAAGAAATGCCTAGTGCTTAATATTTCACTCACAAACATGGAATTGATCCCGGCTAGGGCTGCACTCCCATTCACATGGGCAGAAAAATCAATCCCATATCTTGGAATTCATTTAACAGCATCTCATTCTGACTTATTCTCAACCAATTATCCTCCTGTATTAAGACAGATCACAAATCTAATAAAACAATGGTTGCAACTTCCTTTATCCTGGATGGGGAAGATTAATGCAATCAAAATGACTATTCTACCCAAATTGCTTTATCTATTCAGAGTCCTCCCTATTCCAATTCCTTCCTATTTTTTGAGAATAGTACAAAAAAGAGCAACTTCGTTTATATGGGGCTCTTCTAAACCACGTATACCTATACACACACTACATCTTCCCAAAAATAAAGGAGGCCTGGGATACCCTAATTTTACTAACTACTACAGAGCAGCACATTTGGCCAGTCTGTCCAAATACCATGCAAAACAGGAAATCCCATTATGGGTATTTATAGAGGCTTCAGAAAATGACCCTCTATTAATATCAAATTTATTATGGCTTGATCCTAAAGACCGCTTTAAAATTCATAATCCCATAACTAAACACTTCTTATCTCTCTGGGATAAACTAAAAACCAAATATTAGTTACAATCTCCACACAATCCTCTCCTTTCTTTTATCAGAAATCCGGCCTTTTATCCGGCATGGATCTACCCAAATTCTTTTAAAGCTTGGACAACATCAGGCATTCAGACACTAAATGACTTCATAGCATCTAAATCATTCCTTTCATTCCCATCGCTTAGAGAAAAATATGATCTACCAAACTCTGAGATATTTAGATATCTCCAAATCAAAATTTTTTATACACCATTCCTAAAGGGGGATACATCATTATCCCAATTATCCATTTTTGAATCAATCTGTACAAAAGATCCATTTGCTAAAGGTACAATTTCATCACTTTATAATCAATTATATGGAGTAGCAAATCTTAATAGACCCTCTTACGTTCAGAGGTGGGAGGAGGACCTGGGACGAACTTTAGAAGACACGGACTGGTCTAACATATGGCTCACATCTAAGTCATCTTCACCCAACATCTTAGCTCTGGAGACAAATTATAAAGTCCTAACTCGCTGGTACCTTGTACCCGCTAGAGTGGCAAAATATTCACCTAATACCTCAGCTCTTTGTTTTCGAGGATGCCCAGAAATAGGCACATATTTACACATATGGTGGACGTGCCCAGTAATCCAAACCTTCTGGAAGGAAGTCTTCGTGATTGCATCTAAAATATTTAAAAAAATAATACAACCAGATCCATATTTAACTTTACTTAATCTAAAACCGGAATGGTTAACACTCTCTCAGTTCAAACTAATGGTCCAACTAATAACGGCTGCAAAACAAACAGTGGCCAAGGCATGAAAATCTCCTACATTGGTACTAGCAGAAACAATTCACAGAATGAATAATACAATGTCCCATGCTAAGATGGTAGCCATCGATCAAAATCAAATTCCAAAATTTGAAAAACTTTGGCATCCTTGGATAAAACAACAGTTCCTGTCAAACTTCAATGACTCTGTCCTGTTGCCATGGTAACAGATTAAATGACTTACAGAGACACCCATTCTAAGGCTTCAAAGAGAACTAAAAAGAATAATAAACTGACGAGCGGGACAACCTTGTGGACCATACCTCTACCTTTCAACCCTTTTTCT
This sequence comes from Aquarana catesbeiana, assembly GCF_042186555.1. NCBI lineage: Eukaryota > Metazoa > Chordata > Amphibia > Anura > Ranidae > Aquarana > Aquarana catesbeiana. The sequence goes on from NC_133324.1 coordinate 552,426,132, forward strand.
TCTTTCTCTTTCCTTTTCTCCACCTTACGATTAAAGCTCATTATCAGAATTTATTTGACCTATATACACTCTACTTGTAAACAATATGTATAGTAGGTATAAATCATTTAAATACCTACAAAAGTAACTAAGGAAATTATATATATCTTTAATTTAGGTTTACGTGAACCCAATGTTTAATATTTGAAATTTCATGATATTTACCTATATAAACCCTACTGTAAAACAATGAGCTTACTTTATAGATCCTTGTAAACTTACTTTATGTATCTTTATAACATTGTATACTCAATAAACTTCTTTTGACAAGGAAAATAAAAAGATGTACACTCACATGTAGATCCAAAACATAAAACAGCGCTGTGAGAAAAAGTGGCGACAATGGGGTCCTGGCCGACGCGTTTCGTCCTCATAGACGTCGTCTGGGGGGTTTCCCCCACTGTAGCCACCCTGATATATATAAGAAATATGTCTATAATCATGGGAAACAGCTCCACGTATGAAAAAACATCACTTCCGGTATCGGCCAAAATGGCCGTCCGTCGTGCGTTCCAGGCGTGCGTGCCACGCCTCCCTTCCATGGTGTATGATGAACTGGAAGTGTAGGAACGATCTGACCCAGAAAATAAAAGGCAATGAGAATGAAAATAAGTAGATGAATCTTGTTTTGTCAGACTAGCAAATGGCCAAGTGATGTGCACACAGTGGGAAACTAGGTGCAACGATGTGAAATGCACCCGATACTGCGCGTGCGCGATGCGTGCACAGGGGAAAGGTAACGAAGTGCCTCCTGTATGGGCGTGACGGCACAGAGAGGTGACGCTGCCGGGAGGAGCCAGAGGTGTAAAGGGGATGGCACAAAGGCACTTAGATTGTGACTGCGCAGTAATGAGAGAAACTCCGCTCCTGCGATCATAATGTCAGTGGGCATGGCGTGACCTGGAAGGTCGCCATGTATTAAGAAAGGTGATGATAAAAAGAGTTGCAAAACGGGCTAAATGTCTTACATATGTGTTGAAAGGAGTGTGAAGACTCGGAAATTGCGTGAATAAGGATATAAAAAGAAAACATACATGAAAAGATATGTGAAAAGATAAGTACACTGCTAGCTCATGTGATGCACCAGCAATAAGTATTAATTACTCAAAAGGTGAATGGTGACCTCAAATGCAAGAATGAAGGGAATAGATGTGTGATTATAGAGTTATAATTCTGACAAACACTTCCATAAGAGAATGATAAAAAATTTGAATACCAAAAATAACAAGAGAAAGTGGAGCGGGCTCCCATGGAAATGTACAAAGGACAATGAGTCCACATATATAAACACAGAATAAAAATATAAAATATCTTAATGCACAGAGTGATGAAAGGAATTCACACGGAAATGTGCAAAAGACACTCCCTGTGTATATTATATGCACCCTTGAGTGCAATCATTGTGTGCATGTAGAATGGCCAGTTAAAATGGAGTTGTATGCAAAGGCCGAAATAGGCCCGAAATAAAACAAAAACACAAAATGGAACAAAAAACGGAACAAAAAACAGAACAAAAAACAGAAAGGAGAGAGTATATCGCTTGGAGGTGGATGTCAGGCCCTGTTAATGAAGGCATTGACATCCAACTCCACGTTGATACCTGATGGAAAAAGTGTGCGGAGCTCATGGATCCAGAAGGTCTCCAGCCGTGATACACCCCTGGTCATGGCCCCACCCCTCCACGGGGGAACATATCGGTCTATCACTATGAATTGTGTCCCAGCAATCACCCGATTGTGGTGTAACTTGTAGTGTCGGGGAACTGTGTGCTTAGTGTCACCGCTCTTAATCAAAGCAATATGCTCCGCTACTCTTATGGCGAAAGAACGAATAGTACGGCCAACATATTGTTTTCCACAATGACATGTAATTAAGTAAACGATGTAGCTGGTGGTACAAGTACAAAAGCGTTTGATGGAATATCGTTTCTGTGTGGCTGATGAAATAAACGATACGGTTTTCCTTCCTATGCCGGTGTTATGTTGACATTCTATACATCTTCTACATGAGTAGAATCCCTCCATTTCATTGAAGAGTGGTTGGCGTATGGGGGGGTTGATGATGTTGGGGGCAATTTTACTTTGTAAAGTGGGGGCACCCTTGAAAATGACTTTTGCCCTATCGGGCAAGACAGTGCCCAAAACCCGATCATTCCTGAGAATATCCCAATGCTTGGACATGATGGCTTAACATGTTTGTATTGATTGGAAAAAGCCGTCAAAAGGGACCACTTGAAGATCTCACTCTGTTCTTTTTTGGGTTTTTCAACAAGGAGTGACTCCCTGTTGGTCTCAAGGGCACGTTGGAACTCACGATCTATGAGTTGGGAATCATAATTCTTATCTAACAACTTTGCCTTCAAAAAAGCAGATTGTGTTCTAAAGGCCTCAGTGTTAGAGCAATTTCTTCGTAACCGGAGAAATTGACTCTTTGGAACTGAATCAAGCCAGGACCGGTGATGGCAACTATCTGGAGGTATGAAACTATTTCGGTCCGTGGTCTTGAAATGAGTCTGAAAATAGAAGCGACCATTACAGATCTCAATATCTAAATCCAAAAAATGTATTTTTTGTTTGCTGGCTGTATAGGTCAGGGAAATGCCACGATCGTTAGTGTTAAGATGTTCAAAAAATGAATCTAACGATTCGGCACTACCCCTCCATAGGAGGAGGATGTCGTCAATATACCGTGCTCACAAGGTAAGGGAAGGATCCCTATTGGTATAGACGACATCCTCCTCCCATTTGGCCATAAATAAATTGGCGAGGCTAGGGGCAAATTTGGCACCCATAGCCATGCCACGCAGTTGATGATAATATTGCTGATCAAACCAGAAATAACTTCGCTTCATAGCGAACTCCAATAGTTCCATGATGAAAGAACACTGGAAGGAAGCAATGCTGGGCTCTTTCTCAAGGAAATATCGGACAGCCTCTAGGCCCTTATCTTGGGGTATGCACGTATACAGAAAAGCCACATCAGCAGTAGCAATGATGTGGTCACCCTGTAGTTCTAAATTTTCAAGCATACGTATGGTGGCCCCTGTATCTTTCAGATAAGAAGGCATGCGCCTTACAAGTGGCTGTAGATAAAAATCAATATACTGGCCTATACGTGAGGTGACAGAGTCTATGCCACTCACGATAGGCTGGCCTGGGGGTTGAACTGGGTTCTTGTGCACCTTGGGTAAATAATAAATGGTTGGAACCCTGGGTGCCAAGGGCACCAAAAAATCTCTCTCCTTTCTGTTTAGGATCCCGTGATCATAACCCTTCTTTATAATAACAGACAACTCTCTTTTAAAAACGTTAGTGGGATTGTTGGACATTATTCTATATGTATCAGGTTCATTAAGAATCCTATACATCTCAGATACATAGTCCTTCTTATCTAAAACCATAATACCACCACCCTTGTCTGCTGGACGAATCACAAGATCTTTTTGTGAGCACAGGGACTTCAAACCAGTATTGGACAAGGAGTGGCGGTATGTGCGTTTATCAGGAAGTTCAGATAGGTCTTTCAGGACTAAGTCCCTAAACACACTGATGGCTGGCGCCATAGGGACTGGTGGAGTAAACAATGAGGGGTTGGACAGGCCGGAATGGACTGTACCAGATGTGGCGCTCCTCTCATTCCTAACAGGATTGGAGATGAGATAGCGTTGGATGTGTAACTTACGTATATATTTATGGATATCTATGAAAGTACCAAACTTGTCAAGCTTCTTTGGGGGGGGCAAATTTAAGTCCCTTGTCCAATACAGAAAGCTCTTCACTGGTCAATGGCTTGGTACTTAAATTAAAGACACCTTGGCCCATTAGGTTCTCCTTCGCTTTACTCCTTTGGGTTCTCCAACCTCCCCTTGTACCTCTCTTGGGTCGGGACCCCTTTTTCTGGGTCTTTGGACCTCGTGAAAAACCTGTGAGTGACATTGATTGGTGTTAGATGGAGGATAATCCTGGAAAGACTGTTCATGTCTGAACCCAGGGTTATATCCATAATCGTCCCTATATTCGTCATCCCTGGTGTTCCTAAGGGGTAAGAACCTATTTTGGGTGGTCAGGAGTGGTTGTTCGTAATAGTGGGGATTCTGGTAGTGGGTATCTGTGTAGGCAGCCTGTCCGGATTGGGAGGCTTCGCGTTGTCCTGAATATGATTCAGGAGGATACCTTCCACGGCCACGTTGGCCTCTACCCCCGTTTCCCTCTAGTGGAACCCCTACTTCTCTGATAGACATAAGGAGTATGGGGGTTATGGTAATATCTGTTAGTACGCGATGGAGATTGGTACCTTAAGTTGTTAATCCCTCTTGTATCAACAGGGGTACCCGGAGGTTGTGCTCCTGTGTCAGCAACTCTGGCTGCCGAGGTGCTGGGGGGGCAGGATGCAGAAGATGCAGAAGTAGTGCTGCTGGAATTTGCAGCGTACAACTTCTGCCAACCAAATACATTCCCTGGTTTGTAGTCCCCTACGTCTCTAGAGTACTTTTTTTGTTTTTTGTTCCTCTGTTCTTTATCCTCCTTCTCAAGATGTTTCTGGAGATTAGAGGAAAGAACGGAGTACTCTGAGGAATTTTTGTGTGTTAAAAGTTTATCCTTAATCTCCTTGATCTCACTATCCAACACGGATAGTTTCTGACGTTTTTTAGAAATGAGGACACCAAGGAGATTAATCCCTGCCTCGTTGAAATATTTGTACCAAGATTCTATATCAGGTTCCCCTTGAGGAGGGTGTACATCCCATCTGAGGCTTCTTGGAACCATATGTTCAGAGACATACTGTTCCAAGAACACCATGTCCCACTGTAGATGTAGTTCAGAGGACATGATGTTCTTAAGCCTCAAGAATAAACTGCCTAATTCGGTATCATTACTGGTGACCACAAAGACTCCGTCCGTGTTAACGGTCCGAGAGGCCCTGTAGTCAAAGACATCCATTGTATTGAAAATGGAATGGGTTGCAGCAGAATATGATATCAAAACACTCAAGAACTAAATATACAAAATGATTCTGCGCTACCCCAAAAAAGAAAAACAAAAGCAGCCAACACGACCAACAAAGTATACATGTGAAAAACAACAAAAAAGTGTAGCGCTAAACAATGTCACACATAAAACGACTATGGACCAGTCAATGTGCAGTGAAAGGGATCAACTGTATCTGATATAAATAGGTAGTCCTCATGTAGACATTATGACTGAACCTTACAGGTAAGTAGTCCTTATAAAAATATGTTATAAACGAAATTATGAAAAATTATTTTGGCATCCCAAATGCGGACCAGCTCACTCCCACCGAGAGATGAAAAGGCTTACCGGATAAGGTGGACCCAATGGGGCATACGCCGAATTGGGTCAGATAAGGCTTAGGTGGTGAGTAGCTGTGTTGGGCTCAAAGAAGGATATTGTCTCATGGATTGCTGTATTCCTCCAAGTAGCGCCCGGATCATGAAGGGTGTAGGCAATCTCACGGATATAGGTGGTCACGTAACTCCTAGGAGGGTGGGGTGTTCCGTAGGTGAACCCCTCAAAGAAACATTCCACGGACCAGGAAATGATGTGGTAGGATAAGGAAAGAAAAGAAGGGCCACATAGTGTAAATCCGAAAAGCAAAAAAATTTTTATTTAAAATAAAAAGATGTACACTCACATGTAGATCCAAAACATAAAACAGCGCTGTGAGAAAAAGTGGCGACAATGCGGTCCTTACTGACGCGTTTCGTCCTCATAGACGTCGTCTGGGGGGTTTCCCCCACTGTAGCCACCCTGATATATATAAGAAATATGTCTATAATCATGGGAAACAGCTCCACGTATGAAAAAACATCACTTCCGGTATCGTCCAAAATGGCCGTCCGGCGTGCGTTCCAGGCGTGCGTGCCACGCCTCCCTTCCATGGTGTATGATGAACTGGAAGTGTAGGAACGATCTGACCCAGAAAATAAAAGGCAATGAGAATGAAAATAAGTAGATGAATCTTGTTTTGTCAGACTAGCAAATGGCCAAGTGATGTGCACACAGTGGGAAACTAGGTGCAACGATGTGAGCGCAGATCCGTGGAATGCACCCGATACCGCGCATGCGCGATGCGTGCACGGGGGAAAGGTAACGAAGTGCCTCCTGTATGGGCGTGACGGCACAGAGAGGTGGCGCTGCCGGGAGGAGCCAGAGGTGTAAAGGGGATGGCACAAAGGCACTTAGATTGTGACTGCGCAGTAATGAGAGAAACTCCGCTCCTGCGATCATAATGTCAGTGGGCATGGCGTGACCTGGAAGGTCGCCATGTATTAAGAAAGGTGACAATAAAAAGAGTTGCAAAACGGGCTAAATGTCTTACATATGTGTTGAAAGGAGTGTGAAGGCTCGGAAATTGCGTGAATAAGGATATAAAAAGAAAACATACATGAAAAGATATGTGAAAAGATAAGTACACTGCTAGCTCATGTGATGCACCAGCAATAAGTATTAATGACTCAAAAGGTGAATGGTGACCTCAAATGCAAGAATGAAGGGAATAGATGTGTGATTATAGAGTTATAATTCTGACAAACACTTCCATAAGAGAATGATAAAAAATTTGAATACCAAAAATAACAAGAGAAAGTGGAGCGGGCTCCCATGGAAATGTACAAAGGACAATGAGTCCACATATATAAACACAGAATAAAAATATAAAATATCTTTTTTTTAACCATAGATTTTTATTATAGAATTTCAGTTTATACATACAAAGCATTGTTTACAATTTATAACATAAACAGGGTGAGTGTTGAATGACAAACTGACTTCCACAAAGCTATAAATCTACTTGGACCACCCAAAACCACATAGCTAACGACCTCAGCAGGAGGTAGGACCTGTCACCCCGGTTGGGTACAAACTGTGAGCAGGAACCTCTAATAGTCTTAAGCAAGGCAGCCCTCTATTGACCTTAGTGAGGGTCAATAGTAAGGTAATACAATATTTGCTCATTTTGAACTTTGTAGACAGCTATACTATGAACTTTAAATGTTGATACAATCTTAATACCATAATAACAGACAACACATACCTTTTAGTATAGTCACCAAGTAATAAAGTTTGTGTTAGATCTTCTGGTGTGACTACTTCTAGTAACATTAATTATTTATTGATATTCTTAATACTTTATCTAATTACTTAAATATTTTTACCACTATATGCCTAGTTGCTTAGCCTGAATATCATGAAACTCAAGTTTCGATTTCACAAGTGAGAGGGAGCATACTGAGAAGATTTCCAGACTTCCCAGTGTTTGTGGAAGGCCGGGACTCTTCTTTCCTTATACGCTAGCATTTTTTCCATTGTATAGTGGGCATTCACTCTGGAGATTACTTCCTCGATTTTTGGGGGAGATTGAGAGCGCCATACTCCTGCTAGTGATATGCGTGCTGCAAATAGTATATTTATAACTACTTTTCTCATCCAATGGGGAAAGTTGTCTATGCCCAGGCTGAGGAGGGAAAGTTCAGGAGTTAGTGTGCTTGTGGTATTTGTAATTGTTTGAATGATGGAAGCTACTTTCTGCCAAAAAGGTTTTATTACTTTGCAGCTCCACAATATGTGTAAAAGATTGCCAGTATTGTCACATTTTCGCCAGCATAATGGGGAGGAGCTCGGGTTCATTTTTGAATACGTAGAGGAATAAGATACCACCTATGCAGTATCTTTTGTGCATTATCCCAGTGGTCTATGCAAGCTGAGGATTTACTGTTACTCTTTACCGCTAGATGCCACTGGTGTAATGTAAATTCCTTTTTAAGGTCCTGTTCCCATTTTCTCATGTTAGGCAGTTTGGCCTGCAAGTACAGTGGGGTAGCGAATTTGTAGAATAAGGATATTCCCTTGTGTTTCCCCGGGTTTTTGTTTAATAGATAGTGCCAGAGTATTTGGGGTATTTTAAGTGGACTTGAAGTGTTATGTTTGATGTAGTGCTTTATTTGAAACAGTTGGTATCTTTCCATACATTCCTGTCCCTGTAGGTCAGATGTGAGGAAATGTTCCCCTCTTTTTTTCAAAGTTTGGGTTGAGATGTTTGGGATCAAGTATTCATATGTTGCTAGTGGAATTTGTATTTCCTGTATAGTAGTGTCCGTGAAAGGTTGTCTTAGTAAGGAGGACCATGCTGTTATAGAAGCTTGTACCGTAGGGTACGGTGGAATGATGGGACTATGGTGTATACCAGCAGCTAGCGCCAGGGCTGGTAGGTTATGGCCGGGGGTGATTTCGTGTTCTATTTCCGACCATTTCTTGTCAGTTTGACATGCGAACCAATATCGAGTTTGTTCTAATATGCTTGATAGTAAATGTGTGCATTGGGGAGTCCAACTCCGCCTAAGTGTTTGGGTTTATATAGATGAGTCAGTGCGATTCTAGGTTTTTTTCCTGCCCAAATAAATTTATTTAAAATTGTCGCTAATTGTGAGAAGAATGTTTGAGGGAGAGGTATGGGCAGTGTTCTGAAGTGGTATAAAAGTTTAGGTAGTATTTGCATTTGATATGCAGCTACTCTCCCCATCCATGATAAATGCAGTTTACCAATTTGGACCATCTCTTCTTCCATACTTGCAAGCAAAGGTGTGTAGTTGCTAGAATAAAGTTTAGTGGAAGAGGAGGTGAGCTGCACACCAAGATACGTAATTGAGGGGGGTTCCAATTACAGGGAAATATATGTTTAATCATGTTTTGTTCTTCTATGGGTATATTGAGAGTTAAAGCAAAATACTTGTTTGTGTTGATTTTGTAAAAGGAGATTTTACTGAAAGTGTGCAAAAGCTTTTTAAGTTCTTGTATAGAGGCTGCTGGCTCGGAGAAAGTTAATATTATATCGTCGGCAAAAAGTCCTATTTTATGACTGTCTTTACCTATATTTATGCCTTTGATGGTTGTATTGGACCTAATGCTTTGTGCCAGAGGTTCTATAACGAGTGAAAATATTATTGGGGATAGGGGGCATCCTTGTCGCGTACCATTAGATAGTAGGAAAGGATCAGATAGGAGACTAGAGGTATAGACTTGGGCGGATGGATTTGAGTATAGGGACATAATTGCCGAATGGATCATTCCTGATATTCCAAATTTATGTAGAGTTTTTGATAGGTAGCCCCAATGCACCCTATCGAATTCCTTTTCGGCGTCTAAAGCAAGAAAGATACTTGTTATTTGATTAATTTCTGCGAATCGTAATAGATCTAGCATCCTTCTAGTTCCATCCGGTGCTTGTCTGCCCTTTACAAAACCCACTTGATCCAGTCCTATTAGGGAGGGGGTAATTTCTAATAACCTGTTGGCCAGTACTTTTGCATATATCTTTAGATCACAGTTGAGTAAGGATATTGGCCTATAATTTTGGGGGTGCGAGTTGTTTTTGCCGGGTTTGGGTAAGGTTACTATTATTGCTTGAAGCATTTCTCTTGGGAAAGATCCTGCTATGGCTGCTTTATTGAAGACATCTACTAGTTTTGGTGCAAGAAGGGTGCTGAATGCTTTGTAGTACTCAGCAGAAAAGCCATCCGCTCCTGGGGATTTGTGCATGGGAAGAGATTTAATAACTGTCTCGATTTCTGTATTATTGATTGGAGAGTTTAAGATTTGTAGAATTGTTGAGTCTACTGAGGGCAGTTGGATTCCTTGAAGGAATTCATCTATCTCTCTGTCTGTGGGTTGGTAGGTGGAAGGGTCTTTATTGAGGTTGTAAAGGGATTTGTAATAGTCCCCAAAAGCATTAGCTATGTCCTTAGGGTTGTGGAGTGTGGTATTGGAGCTATGATGTTGAATATGAGTAATGTTGTCTTTTTTTAATTTGTGAGGCCAGGAGTTTGCTTGCCCTATTATTTTGAGAGTAGAATGATAGTTTCAACCTTTTGAAGTAAAGGTCGTATTCTGCCCTAAGTTCCTGTCGCAGTTCTTCGCGACAAGAATTAAGGCGTTTTAGTATGTTGGGGGATGTGGTGCTGGGGTTTTTGTGTTGGGCCACAAGTTCTGCAATAGATTTGTGGAGTTTCTCTAAGTGATGTGATTTCTTTTTCTTTTCTCTCGAGGCAATCTGGATAAGAATACCCCTAGCGTATGCTTTATGAGCACACCAGATCATTGATGGGGAGCATTCCCCATTGGTATTGATAACAAAGTATTCTTTGAGTTTCTTCTCTATTTCCTCTTTAATGTGGGGACAGGACAGGAGGTAGGTATTGTTGCGCCATAGTGGTTTGTGGGATGTTTTACTGCTAACTGCAACCTCAATGGTCACAGGCGCATGGTCAGACCACGTAATGTTAAGGTTATCAGCCTTAATCACTTTCTGCAGGGTATACATATCTGTTAGAAAAAAATCAATTCTAGAGTAACTATTGTGTACCATGGAATAATAAGAGTAGTCTCTCTCGGTGGATCTAAGGCAGCGCCAGGGATCAAAGAGCCTTTCTTCATGACACCAGGTACCTAAAGAGGGCCTCTTCCTCAGAGCCACCGAGGAGGAATCAAATTCCTCATCCATGACTATATTAAAATCCCCACATATTATGAGGTTACCCTTTTGCAAAGACTTGGCAAGTTTAACAACTTTACGGATAAACTTCATTGGTTTAACATTTGGGGCATATAAGTTTACCAGTGTGTAGAGGACCCGATCTATTTCTGCAGTCAAAATAATAAAGCGTCCATGGGGGTCATTATGAGTCTGCAATAAAGAAAAGGTTAATGTGTCCTTAATAGCGATCATAACTCCATTTTTTTTTTGAAGTGTCATTGGCGGTGAATATCTTAGGAAATTTCTTGTGCGTGCACTTTGGAGGGTTGTTGCTAGTGAAGTGTGTTTCTTGTGCACACAGGATATCACAGTTCAGGTCTAGAGCTGATTTCCACATGGCCCTGCGCTTATAGGGCTGTTTAAGCCTCTCACATTGTGTGATACTATTTTAAGGTTCATTCCATTCAATGAATACTAGCTGCTGCCATCTAGTGGTAGACATCAATAAATAACATGCTCTTGGACTGATGATGGGTACATGTAAGATTTGAGGTACATATTCTGAAGGAGATTTCAGAATAATAAAAAAAAAAAGAAAAACATGAACAAAAACGAAAAACCAAGCTGAATTATGCAGCAACATGGACCAATCAAACATTAAAGTTTGTATAGAACAGGTCACAGGTGTCATCCTGTAATTGAAGGAGGGGAAAAACTAAGAAACATATTAGCCGAACAACGGCTGCTTCTAGAGACTACACCTGAGTTCGTGGAAGAATTGGAAGACATCAGGGGTTAGTGATCTTGATAGAAATGCCACATGTGTATAGGAGCCATCTATCGCGGCGATCGAGAATCCGATCGGCATTTACTTGCCCCTTCTGTGTTGACGGTAGTTGTTTCGTCTGTCAGGTAGTGGGTCAGGGTCTGTAGCTTCTCCATCCAGCGGTAGTAGACGCCATTTTTTGAGGAGTTCCATCCCTTTTTCCAGTGAAGTGATTGCGTGTGCTTCGCCATTCATTTCCAACAGTAGTTTGGCAGGGAAGCCCCATTTATAAATAATCTTATGGTTGCGTAAGATTTTAGTGATAGGGACTAAGTTGTGCCTTGCCGTTAGTGTAGCTTGCGATAAATCTGCATACAATGCGATTCCAGTGAAAGGGTCAGGGAGCGTGGGATGCTGTCTGGCAAATCGCATCAGCTGATCTTTTATGTGGTAAAAGTGGATCCTAGCGATGACATCTCTGGGGATTTGGTCAGGCAAGAATGAGGGTTTTGGCAGTCTGTGGGCTCTGTCTATGATTATGTCGTTAGGCCCCAGAGACGGCAGAACCGTTGTCATAAGCTTTTGGAGGTATGCAGTGAGTTCTGCTGGTTTGATCGATTCCGAAATCCCTCTGAACTTAATATTGTTCCTACGTGCCCTGTCTTCGATGTCCGCCATTTTTAGGCGCATCGCTTTGATCTCATCTTCTACATCGAAGTGAGCATCCACCAGCTCATTATGAGCAATTGTAAATTCCTCCATTTTTTTTCCACATATTTGACTCTGCTACCAAATGCTGACAGTTCTTTTTTTGTAGTATGCATAAAAGCAGACATGTCGTGTTGGAGGGCCCCCCTGAGGGTCAATAACATTTCCTTCATCGTGGTATCCAGGATGGGCTGCCCGGATGTAGGAAAAGCATCTAGCTGCTGGCTGTGAGAGGATGATTCCTCCATTGTGTCTCCCTCTGACCCTGCCTCATCCTGATTTTCCTCATCCACCCCAATCCTCCTTTTTTGTTTAACAGGGCTGTCTGAGGGTGAGGATGGCTGTGGGTATTGTGTGAGATTAGACTCACCCGAGGATGGCGACGGATGGCTGCAGGAGTGTGCAGGGGATGCTGTGATACCGTTCTCATGGCGGGCGCCATCTTGGAAATCCCGGCCGGCCGTGAGGGGATAGAAGTCGGTCAGTTTTTTCAGTCTTTCGCTCATTTTCCTCTTATTCATTGTAGTCGCTGTGTTCCCCTGATTCTCCCCTCTCTGTGGATGTATTTTGAAGCGTGTAGTGTCGCTGTGAGCCGCTCTATAGACGCCGTTGTGTCAGAGCTCTCTCCTCACACTACCATCCGCTCTGGCTGCCGGCTCCGCCCCCAAATATAAAATATCTTAATGCACAGAGTGATGAAAGGAATTCACACGGAAATGTGCAAAAGACACTCCCTGTGTATATTATATGCACCCTTGAGTGCAATCATTGTGTGCATGTAGAATGGCCAGTTAAAATGGAGTTGTATGCAAAGGCCGAAATAGGCCCGAAATAAAACAAAAACACAAAATGGAACAAAAAACGGAACAAAAAACAGAACAAAAAACAGAAAGGAGAGAGTATATCGCTTGGAGGTGGATGTCAGGCCCTGTTAATGAAGGCATTGACATCCAACTCCACGTTGATACCTGATGGAAAAAGTGTGCGGAGCTCATGGATCCAGAAGGTCTCCAGCCGTGATACACCCCTGGTCATGGCCCCACCCCTCCACGGGGGAACATATCGGTCTATCACTATGAATTGTGTCCCAGCAATCACCCGATTGTGGTGTAACTTGTAGTGTCGGGGAACTGTGTGCTTAGTGTCACCGCTCTTAATCAAAGCAATATGCTCCGCTACTCTTATGGCGAAAGAATGAATAGTACGGCCAACATATTGTTTTTCACAATGACATGTAATTAAGTAAACGATGTAGCTGGTGGTACAAGTACAAAAGCGTTTAATGGAATATCGTTTCTGTGTGGCTGATGAAATAAACGATACGGTTTTCCTTCCTATGCCGGTGTTATGTTGACATACTATACATATTCTACATGAGTAGAATCCCTCCATTTCATTGAAGAGTGGTTGGCGTATGGGGGGGTTGATGATGTTGGGGGCAACTCTCTCCTTTCTGTTTTTTGTTCTGTTTTTTGTTCCGTTTTTTGTTCCATTTTGTGTTTTTGTTTTATTTCGGGCCTATTTCGGCCTTTGCATACAACTCCATTTTAACTGGCCATTCTACATGCACACAATGATTGCACTCAAGGGTGCATATAATATACACAGGGAGTGTCTTTTGCACATTTCCGTGTGAATTCCTTTCATCACTCTGTGCATTAAGATATTTTATATTTTTATTCTGTGTTTATATATGTGGACTCATTGTCCTTTGTACATTTCCATGGGAGCCCGCTCCACTTTCTCTTGTTATTTTTGGTATTCAAATTTTTTATCATTCTCTTATGGAAGTGTTTGTCAGAATTATAACTCTATAATCACACATCTATTCCCTTCATTCTTGCATTTGAGGTCACCATTCACCTTTTGAGTCATTAATACTTATTGCTGGTGCATCACATGAGCTAGCAGTGTACTTATCTTTTCACATATCTTTTCATGTATGTTTTCTTTTTATATCCTTATTCACGCAATTTCCGAGTCTTCACACTCCTTTCAACACATATGTAAGACATTTAGCCCGTTTTGCAACTCTTTTTATTGTCACCTTTCTTAATACATGGCGACCTTCCAGGTCACGCCATGCCCACTGACATTATGATCGCAGGAGCGGAGTTTCTCTCATTACTGCGCAGTCACAATCTAAGTGCCTTTGTGCCATCCCCTTTACACCTCTGGCTCCTCCCGGCAGCGTCACCTCTCTGTGCCGTCACGCCCATACAGGAGGCACTTCGTTACCTTTCCCCCGTGCACGCATCGCGCACGCGCAGTATCGGGTGCATTCCACGGATCTGCGCTCACATCGTTGCACCTAGTTTCCCACTGTGTGCACATCACTTGGCCATTTGCTAGTCTGACAAAACAAGATTCATCTACTTATTTTCATTCTCATTGCCTTTTATTTTCTGGGTCAGATCGTTCCTACACTTCCGGTTCATCATACACCATGGAAGGGAGGCGTGGCACGCACGCCTGGAACGCACGCCAGACGGCCATTTTGGCCGATACCGGAAGTGATGTTTTTTCATACGTGGAGCTGTTTCCTATGATTATAGACATATTTCTTATATATATCAGGGTGGCTACAGTGGGGGAAACCCCCCAGACGATGTCTATGAGGACGAAACGCGTCGGGCAGGACCCCATTGTCGCCACTTTTTCTCACAGCGCTGTTTTATGTTTTGGATCTACATGTGAGTGTACATCTTTTTATTTTAAATAAAAAATTTTTTGCTTTTCGGATTTACACTATGTGGCCCTTCTTTTCTTTCCTTATCCTACCACATCATTTCCTGGTCCGTGGAATGTTTCTTTGAGGGGTTTACCTACGGAACACCCCACCCTCCTAGGAGTTACGTGACCACCTATATCCGTGAGATTGCCTACACCCTTCATGATCCGGGTGCTACTTGGAGGAATACAGCAATCCGCAAGACAATATTCTTCTTTGAGCCCAACACAGCTACTCACCACCTAAGCCTTATCTGACCCAATTCGGCGTATGCCCCATTGGGTCCACCTTATCCGGTAAGCCTTTTCATCTCTCGTGGGAGTGAGCTGGTCCGCATTTGGGATGCCAAAATAATTTTTCATAATTTCGTTTATAACATATTTTTATAAGGACTACTTACCTGTAAGGTTCAGTCATAATGTCTACATGAGGACTACCTATTTATATCAGATACAGTTGATCCCTTTCACTGCACATTGACTGGTCCATAGTTGTTTTATGTGTGACATTGTTTAGCGCTACACCTTTTTGTTGTTTTTCAGATCTAGCTAAACTGAATACAGTGTGTATATATATATATATCTATATATAGATATATATCTATATATAGATATAGATATATATCTATATATAGATATATATCTATATATATCTATATATAGATATATATACAAGCCTGGATGTGTATATATATACACTAAATACACTGCAGCTAACTGAATCGCTTGCCTGCTCAATCTAAATGAAATGACACTCTCTCGGTCAACGCCAGCAACACACTACACAGGGCTGACATGCAGGCGGTCTTATATAGTGTGGGGCGTGGACTTAACCCCCTGAGCCATAATTGACCAAAGGCACCCTGCCTTTGGCCAATTATGGCTCTCATTGCTGATGGCGCTGTGATTGGCCAAAGCATGCGGGTCATAGTGCATGTTTGGGCAATCATCATTGCTCGAATTTAGCACGAATGCTCCATAATGTTCGTATTTCAACGAATGATCGAACAGCCATTGTTCGAGTCGAACTCACGTGCGACCCGAACATAAAGCTCATAGCTCATTCCTAGCTGCCATGTATTGGTGTCAGGAAAGGAAAATTACGGTAAGTATTTGATACAATTTTCCATTTTCTTGACACCAACATGGCAGCATACATATAATAAATAATGAGTTTTTGAGAGGGAGGGTTTAATGCTGCAAACTTATGCCGTGTACACACAGCTGGACTGTTCGACCGGACTGGTCCGACGGAACGAATCCGTCGGACAATCCGACCATGTGTGGGCTTCATCGGACCTTCAGCTGACTTTTTCTGTCGAAAATCAGACGGACTTTAGATTTAGAACATGTTTCAAATCTTTCCAACGGACTCGAGTCTGGTCAAAAAATCAGTTTGTCTGTATGCTAGTCCAACAGACAAAAAAGGACACCAGGGCAGCTATTGGCTACTGGCTATGAATTTCCTTATTCTAGCCCCTTCGTACGTCATCACGTTCATACCAATGGACATTCGAAGGGACTTTAGTCCGTTCATGTGTGAGCAAGTCCGGTCGTCCGAAAGTCTGTCGTAACTCCGTCAAAAGTCCGTCGGAAAGACTGTCGGTTGTTTGATGCTGAAAAGTCCGCCCGTGTGTACACGGCTTTAGTCTTTTTTTTTTTTTATAAACTCTTTATTTTTAAATGGCATACTGTACATTCCACATAAAATGTTTCACATAATCTACATTTCCTCTCTTGCATCTCCAGTTATCGTAATCTAACAACATGATACATTTCCTTTTAAGTGGACCTGAACTACATCTACCTGATAAACATATATTATTTCCCTTTTCTCCCAGCATATCCCCTATGTCCACCCACACCCCCCCCCCACCTCCAAGGAGAGAAAAAAAAAAAAAAAAGAAAGGGGAAAATCCCCCAGGGATGCCCCCTCCTCATTCCCGTCTGGTCACGCATAGTCTACCTTGCCTGTTCTCTACTTTTATAATCCAGGAAAGGAGTCCATATCCTCCAATATTTCTCATCTTGTTCTTTCAACATCAAGGTCAAGTTTTCCATTTGTTGGATTTCCATAATCCTGGCCCACCACTGTGTTTTAGTCGGAGGGACTGAACTCTTCCACAAAGCCGGTATACAGGCCTTCGCTGCCGTGAGAAGATGTTTAAATAGAGAATTCTTATATTTTTCCACCGAGAGGGGAACATCATTTAGTAAAAATGCCGCCGGATTATTCCCAAGAGACACACCTGTAATCTCCTTAATCGTTTCTTCCACCATCTCCCAAAAGTCCTTGATCTTCTCACATTCCCAAAATATGTGGAGCATAGTACCCTCCCCTCTCGTACAACGCCAACACCTATCTGAGGTCTGTGGGAATATTTTATGTAAAATAGATGGTGTTCTATACCACCTAGTGAGGATTTTATATCCTCCCTCTTGATATCTGCTAGCAATCGATGTCTTATGTGTGGATTTCAGAATTTTAACCTTCTGACTTTGGGAGAACGTTACCCCCATCTCTCTCTCCCAAGCCTGAATAAAATTAAGCTCCTGGGGGGCTTCTTGCTTCGTTAATACCTCATAGCAATGTGATAGAGAGTGCCTCATGTTCTCTCCATCTAAACACCTCTGTTCAAAACTGGATAACTCCCGTACCGCTGGAAAAATTTTAATTCTCGAGCGGATAAAGGCTCCTAGCTGCATTGCCCTAAAATAATCTAAATCAGATGACACTTCTCCCTCTATCTCACCTCGTGTCATCAGGCAGTTATCCCTAGAAAAGTGGATGATCCTATTTCTTCCCCTTTGTTTTAATACCTCATAACTCCGATCTATTAGGCCCGGTTGAAAATCAGGTGCACCCAGTACCGGAGTCATCGGGCTTGGGTAGAGATTTGTCCTTTTGAAAATCATATTGATGGTGCGGATAGTTGCACCTATCAAGGGATGTTTTTTCACTGTTATGGGTACTTTTGATTTTGCTATCCATGCCAGACCCTCTAGGGGAATTTTAACTGTTGCTTGTTCTAATTGTACGTGTGGTTTCCTCTCACGAGCACACCATTCCACCACTCTAGCTAATTGCGACGCTTCCTGATATCTCACTGGGTCTGGGAAGCCAATGCTTCCTTTTTCTTTTGGAAGCGCTAAGATGTTTCTCCTTACTCTAGCTGGTTTCCCTGCCCAAATGAATCTCAAAAACCTTGATCGAAGGTCCTTCAGGAAGTACGAAGGGATCTTTATTGGCAAGGTTTGTAATAAGTAAAGAAATCTAGGAATCACATTCATCTTTATGATGTTGGTCCTACCAAACCAAGTAAAGATCACTCTATCCCATCTCCTGAAGTCCTGTTTAATTTGTCTTAGCATCGGAGCATAATTTAATTCAAACACTCTGTTAAGCTTCTTAGGAATTTTAGTCCCCAAATAACTTATATGGGAATCTGTCCACCTAAAATTGAATTGAGACTTTATCTGTTGTATTTCAGGTGCCTTTATTTCCAACCCCATAGCCTCGGATTTGGTATAGTTCACTTTATAGTTTGCTAATTTCCCATAGTTGTTTATTTCCCTTACAAGGGACGGAAGGGATATAATTGGAGAGGTTATGAAAAAAATCAGATCATCAGCATATGCTGCCAGTTTATACTCCTCTTTTTCTATCTTGATGCCATTAATATTGGGATTGGCACGTATCCTCCTTTAAAAGGGTTCCAGTGTAAGAATAAAAATAATAGGCGATAGGGGACAGCCCTGACGTGTTCCATTATGTATCCTGAAGGGGTCCGACAATCTATCATTTACCTTGACCCTTGCACTCGGGATTGAGTAGAGGTTTGAGAGCCAGCTCAACATTCCATCACCCAATCCAATGTGTTGT
This sequence comes from Aquarana catesbeiana, assembly GCF_042186555.1. NCBI lineage: Eukaryota > Metazoa > Chordata > Amphibia > Anura > Ranidae > Aquarana > Aquarana catesbeiana. The sequence continues at coordinate 552,444,746 of NC_133324.1, forward strand.
AGGGTGGCCTTGAGAAAAATCCAATCAACTCTAACGAATGCTTTTTCTGCATCTGCTGAAAACAATATTAAGGGTTTCTGTCGGCTTTGTGCAATGTAAATCGCATTAATTACTCTCTGCGTGTTTTCCCTCCCCTCCCTACCGGCTATAAATCCCACTTGATCTGGATGTATCAATTTGGGAATATACTCTTCTAATCTAATCGCTAGAATCTTAGAGAAAATTTTTAAATCCACGTTTAATAGTGCAATTGGCCGGTAACTAGGGCATTGAGAGGGATCCTTTCCCTCCTTCAGGATTACTGCTATATGTGCCATCAGTATCTCACTGGGTAGCATCTGTCCCTCCCGTAATGAGTTGAAAGCAGCTGTAAATCTTGGGGCCAATTTCTCAGCGAAATGTTTATAATATGTCAAAGTATACCCATCTGGGCCCGGTGCTTTCCCAACTTTTAGGAGGTTTACTACTCTCTTAAATTCCTCTATTGTGATTGGAACATCTAGATTTTGTGCTATCTCCTCCGTCAAATTTGGCATTTCTGATTCGCATAAATAGTCCCTTATCCTTATCCCACTTACTTTTCCGCCCCTGTGGGGAGTGATGGTCCTCTAATTGATAGAGACCCTCATAGTACTCCTTAAAGACCTGAGCCATATCCTGTGAAGAGTTAACCATCTCCCCCCTCTGTGTCCTGATACCCGATAAATGCTTCTGTGTTGAGGCGTCTTTAAGGGCCTTAGCCAGCATCCTGCTTGGTTTATTCCCAAATTCATATAGCGTCCGCCTTCCACGTTTCAATTTCGCTTTGGCCTGTTCTATTAGTAGAGAATTTAGATCATCCCGAAGCCTGTTTAGTTTCTCCTCTATTTGCTGTGTCTGAGACTTTTTATGTTTTAACTCTACTTCCCTAATTTTTTTAAGTAAGATCTCAATCTGTTCTTTAAGCTTTTTTTTTCCTATGCGCCCCTAACGATATAAAAACTCCTCTCATCACACATTTATGTGTTTCCCAAATACAAAGTGGAGTAACTTCGTCCGTTTCGTTTGTCAGAAAGAAGAGGTCCATTTCCTGACTTAATTTTTGTTCGTACTCTTTATCCTTTAATAAGGTCTCATTAATTTTCCAATGCCACTCACTGCGATCTTCCTCTCCTAAATCTAATATGCAATTTGTCGGGGCATGGTCTGATAAAGTAAATGATCCTATCTCAGCACTCACCAATGATGTTAATGCTGTCTGTGATATCAAGATATAGTCAATGCGAGTGTATGACTTATGCTTTGCAGAGAAAAAAGTGTAATCTCTGTCTTGAACATGCAACGACCTCCAGGTATCCGTTACCTGCAAGTCACTTAGTAATTTTTTAACTCTTCGTAATTTTGACAATGAGAGGTGTGAGGCTCCCCTGGAGGCATCTAGGAGGGGGTCTATTGTCAAATTTAAATCTCCTACTATTACCAGAATACCCTCCTTATACTGATGAATCATTTGCATACAAGTTTCTAAATAGCTAACCTGATCTTCGTTCGGGAGGTACAAATTCACTAGTGTAACCTTCTGCGATCCAATTAGTCCTTTTACAATTAAGAGACGGCCCTCCTCGTCTGTAATTACTTTACTCTCCTTCCATGGGGTCTGTTTCGAAATGATAATAGATACTCCATTAGATTTGGCACTCAGAGATGAACTATGGTAAGCCACAGGAAATTTATGACTTACTAGTTTTGGTATTCTATCTCTTCTAAAGTGTGTCTCTTGGAAAAAAGCAATCTGGGTCTTTAGTCTTCCCACTTCTGCAAGCAGTCTAATCCGTTTTTCTGGAATGTTCAGTCCCTTAACATTATATGAGGTAAATTTTATTCTAGTCATGTCTATATGATCGACTGGGAACTACTAGAAGGGGGGATCCCAAAACAAAACAAAACAAACAAAAAAAAAAAAAACCCCAATCCTTCCCTCCCCCCAATCCCCTTACACCCCTAAGGGGTAGAATCCAATCAGCAGCACGAATCCTCGGTGCCGATGGAGAGAAAAAAAAAAAAACCCCAAGAAACGCCTCCGACTTTCCTCCACTCAGAGGAGAGACGTTTATCAATAGGGGGTGTCCCCGAGCACAAAAAATGAGCGTAGGTACACCAGCCGTGGCGCGCCCCCCAAAAAAAAGTAGCTAAGAAAGGTTTTCACAATATTTACAGATAACAATCATTAATTTCCACCATATGGTCCTTATTTTTACAGCAGTAAGGAGAGAGACATTATATTTACATTTCCCTACTTATTTATCAATCAGATTCATAATACATCATTTACCTCTCCCCCCTACACCCCACCCCTCCCATCCCACCCGGTCCATCCTACCCCTTTCCCCCCTCTACTCTTATAAATTACACCTTGCAGCACACTCCCCTCAAACACACTTAAAGTCAACCACCTAAACCGCAAAAAAAAAGTGTCTTACTCATTTGACAATTATAACCTTTCTTTCCATCCTATTTCGTAAGTGACATCACAACATTTATTAATTTGAATTATCCCTGTGTCTAAAAAAAAAAAAAAAAAAAAAAAAAATATCCCTCATCTCCACCCTACCCCCCATGCTTTGTATATATCCCAACAACAATCATAGTGACCTCTCAAAAAAAAAAAAAAAAAAAAAAAATATATTCAACCACCTTAACAGCAAACCCTGCTGAACAAAAAAAAAAAAAAAAAAACCTAGAGCAGAGGTAAATCCTATTGACCACAATTTAGGTCCTGTTGTCCCTTATGAGGAATGTCCTCCCATCCTCATAACCAAAAAAAACAAAAAGGATGCCTGGGTGTGCATGGGAAGGGGAGTGGGGCATAAGGTGGAGGGAGAAAAAAAAAATAAGAACAGGAAACAAAAGAGTCAAATCCACGTTGAAGACAAAAAAGTCTAATTATTCTGCTTCCTTCTCCCGATTCCTTCTCCTCTGCCCCTTCTTCTGTTGCTTATATCCCCCCCCATTTTTCAGTTGGAATATCAATCCAGTCAGGGACCTCCACTACTTCTGAGCCCAGAAACTTAAACAAGTCCGGTAATTGTTCTGGTACAGACAGGGTAAAGGCATGTTCATCCTTTTTTATAGTTAATGCTAGTGGGTACCCCCATCTATAAGTTGCCCCCTTTGCCCGGATTTGAACCAGAAGTGGCCTCATCAACCGTCTCCTTATCTTCGTCATCCGACTAAGGTCTGGGAACACCTGGACCTCCTGGCCTGCAAACTCCAGTACCCCTTTCTGCCATACTGCTCTCATAATATCTTCTTTTGTTTTGTAAAAATGAACTCGACATAGCACATCTCTAGGGGACCCTTGTTCCGGGATGAACCCCACCGGGCTCCTATGAACACGGTCCAACTCAATATGAGTATCGGGGGATTCTCCAGATATTTATTAAAAATATCGATTGCTGTTTTCCTGAGATCAGGTGTTTTTATGGTTTCTGAGATTCCTTTAATACGGACATTATTTCTTCTACCTCTGTTCTCAGAATCCTCAGCTTGTAACTGTAAAATCAACAATTTTTGATGCTGCAATTTCAGTTCCCTTTCCAACACACCTATGCGGGCATCTGCCGAGATCTGCAACGACTCACAGCTGCACAGTCTGCTGTCCATTAATTCTACCTTGGCACCAATTTCACTTAATTCCTCCCTTACAGCCGCCTTTAATTCGCTCAACAGGCTCCGTATGTCCTCTTTAGCCGGTAAGGCCTGTATGAGCTTCCTAATGTCCTGCTCACCACCACCAGCCATTGCTATCGCCTCCCCCGTGTTTAAAGAGCATACCTGAGTTTCTGTAATGGCCCTTTTCCATGGCGTGATTGGGGAGCTTACTTCCACAGCCTCTGTCAGCTCCGTACGGATGTTCCGGGCTGACTTATTTGAAGTGGCTGGGGCGGGTGATTCATCTATGGCCGCTAGCTGTCTCTGGGCGGCCCGCACGACCCGTTGGGAAGCGATCCCGGTCTCCACGGACATGGCTGGTTCTATTATCGCAGTCAAGTATCTGGTAATACGCGGGTATCTGGGTGCTTCCGTCCCTCCTATACCCTTCTCGCGTCCAGGTCCCGGCATGTGCTATGGCGTTCCTGGCGTCTCTGCCCCAGCCCGCACACGATCTCCTGCACGGATGCGCCACTACGATGCTCCGCCGCTCACTCCGTCATGCTCAAGCCACACCCCCTGACGTCAGCGTCAACGTACTCCCACGGCTTTAGTCTTTATTTAACAATAGACATATAAACTTGGATAGTTTTCTTCCCAAACACTACTGTAGTAAGAGCTGCTGGATCCACCCTGTAGTGTTTCAGGAACGTGTGATGGGATGACCAGCTAGTCGCTTTGCATACTGTCTCCAGAGACACTCCTGCCTGTGCTGCCCAAGAAAAAGACATCACCCTGGTTGAGTGAGCTCTAACCACCTCTGGGGGGTCTTTCCAGGCTGCTCTATATGCCCGGTGAATAGTGTTTACAATCCAGGACGAGATGGTTCTGGCCGAGGCCTCTTTCCCTTTAAATTTTCCAGAAGGTATAATAAAAAGTCTGTCAGAAGGTCTGACTAAAGAAGTAGCCTGGAGATAGGCGTTGAGGACTTTGGGAATGCTCAACTCGTGCAGGCCAGCATCTGCTTCTGCTGGGAAGGCTGGAAGCACCCATTCATTGAAGAAGTGAAATATTGATGCCACTTTTAGGACAGTGTTCCAATGGTCTTCGCACAACTCTGTCTGGGCAGAATATGATATAAGGTTCGGCTGCCCCCAATGCTTGGAGTCCAACTCCTTTCCCCCTGAAGGTATAGCTATTGGGAATGACGTTTAAGATGATATCCCATAGTGAACAGTCTTCCATCGGAGCACAAGGAGGGTTTGCTAGAAAATTGAGGACTACTGCCAGGTCCCATTGAGGGAACCTATTTCTCTTGGGACCGCGTAGTCTAAGTACCGCTCTCATGAAGCATTCCACCAGCAGGTTTGCTGTCCATTTCTTTTGGGTAAAAGCCGAGATGGCTGAAATCTGCACCTTAAGCTAACTTAGGCTGAGCCCCAAATCCAATCCGGTTTGTAGGAAAGACAGGATTTGAGACACATTCGGGTCACTAGGGTAAAACTGACGTCCGGCTGCAAAGCTTGTGAATCTATCCCATATTCTGGAGTAGATGGCATTTGTTGGCCCCTTTCTGGAATTTTGTAAAGTCCTAATAACCTCTGGAGAACATCCCAACTCTTGCAACCCCTGCCTTTCAATTTCCAGGACTCTAAGGCCAGCCATGATGGTTGCGGATGTAGGATATCTCCTTATGACAGGAGATGAGGAGCCACCAGCAGAGTGATCAGTGGGCACACGCCAGAGAGAATCATATTCTGCGAGGCCAGTAAGACAATACTGCGATGACTGTCAAATTCTCTGTCAACAATCCCCTCAGGAATTTCAGGATTAAAGAAGTTGGAGGGAAGGCATAGGCCAATTGCACAACCCAAGGATGGGTCAAGGCGTCCGTCCCCTCTGCTAATGGATGAGGATAGCGTAAGAGGAAACGGCTCACCTTGCAGTTGGTTGATGAGGCAAAAAGATCCAGTTGCGGACACCCCCACTCGTAGATGATCTGTTTGAACACTTCGGGGTGAAGGGACCATTCATTGGGATCCTTGAATTGTCTGGATAGGCGATCCTGCTTCCAAGTCTTGACAGCCTGGAAGATATATGGCCCTCAAATCTGGGAGATAGTGTTATGCCAATGCCATGATTGGTTCCACCTCTCTCAAGAGGGATTGGGTGTGGGTCCCGCCTTGTCTCTGTATGTAGGATACTGCTGCCGTGTTGTCCAGACAAAGCAGGACTGGACGACCCTGTATGTGAGGCAGCAAGGTGATCAACGCCATGAATGAGGCTCAAAGTTCCAGAATATTGGAAACTAGGCCCTGAGTGGGAATTTCCCCTCTGCCCTGGATCTTGAGTTGTTCGCAGGTGGCACCCCAGCCTGCTGCACTGGCATCTTTGTGAACAATGATCCCTGGCTGCGGCCCCAATGGACGATGCTGTTTAGCGTTTCTAGTTTCGTCTACTACCAGAGACTCTGGCGCATCCGGCTGGTGATCCTGATTGGCTGGGCTAGACGAACTCTTCCACTGCATCAGGAAGCCTTACTGGAAAACTGAGTTTCCAGTGAGCCCAGGGGATCATCGGGATACATGAAGCCATCATCCCGAGAAGACTCATGCACTGGGATGCTGATATCACTGGTGCAGCCAATGCCTATTGGAACTTTTTCCTGATTTTGGGGAGTTTCTGAGGTGACAAAGAAACTGTGGCGACCTGAGTATTGAATCGGGCCCCTAGGTAGACCATATTATATGTAGGCTCCAGCTGGCTCTGGCAATGCCTGGCCCCCAATGCAAATATGGTATGACTGAAGGATCGAGACATGCTGGTAGGCATCCTGGAAGTCCACTGAAATCCTCTAGTCTCCTGGTTGAATAACCTGGATTATGGTATGGAGAGACATCTTGAGTCTCTCTATCTGGACAAATTGATTTAGCCTCTTAAGGTGGTTCTGAAGGCTGCTGTTTGAACAGCCAATTATGGCCTTGTGCCACTGTAGACTGAATCCGCCGTTTTTGGCAGTGTTCTTGCCAGAACTGGGTCACTTTGAGCCACCTGGCTCCAACTGCCTGCTGGAGTCTTAGCTCTCTGCGATTTTACAAAGGTTGACTGTGCACCCCTCCAACCCCTTCTGGAGTCCTTGAATGGGAAAAAGCCTCCGAAATCCCGGTACCTGTTTGGATCTCCCCTGGGTGGTTGCCCCCTCTGACGTCTGGACCTTCGATCTTGGGGCAGAAGACCTGATTTTCCTCCTGTAACCCTGGAGATGGTAGTCTCCATTTTTTTGGCCAAACAGCGCCTTTCCATCAAAAGCCTTCCCATCAAAAGGCAGTTTAGAGCAATTCTGCTTTGAAGATGGGTCAGCCGCCCAGGGTTTTAGCCACAACGCTCTTGGTTGTGACTGAGCTGAGCATGGCTCTGGAGGACCATCAAATGATGTCTATAGCTGCCTCACCTGTGAAGTCCGCCAAGAGTTTTATCTCAAGAGCCTTGATGATTTTTTCTTTTGGCAGCTGTTTTTTGATCGCATACTCCAAGTTCTGCACCCACACTCACATAGCTCTTGCTACAGATGTTAAAGCAATGGCAGGCTTACAAGCACCACCTACCGTGAGGTAAAACTTTCTTAAGTCCATGTCAATGTGTCAATCAAGAATATCGTGAAAGGAAGAAGAGTCTTCCATCAGAAGTGTCACATTCTTTGCCAGTCTGGTGACTGCCGCATCCACCGTTGGTGGGTTAGATAAAGGAGTCGCATCCTCCTCTGTTAGTTGATACAACTTCTGCAACCTATTGGTTGAGGTGGATTTTCTCTCCCCCTTTTCCCATTCCTCCTGAAACAGGTCTCTTATTTCTGTCATAAGAGGAAAGATAGCTACCTGTTTCTTTAGGTTCCTCCTATGGAACCCAAAGGCTTGTTCACACTTGCAGCAGGCTCTGCTATTGCACTGAAAAGCGATCTGTGCTTAGGTCACTTTTCAGAAGCATTTGATATTATCATGTAGAGGGGACAAGTGTTTCCGCTATGCGATTTTCAAAGAGCAATTTGTACGCAATGTTGTAACTCGCATGGGGGCAGGCCCATTCACTTGGCTGCCCTACGCGTGCAATAAAAAGTCCCTGCTCCTATTTAGGGGCGACAAGCTTCGCACAATGTTTTTAAAGGCACGTTGACAATTGTGTGACAATCACAACAGAATCGCATTGCATTTGGGGTGCCCTGAAAGGATAAAGGCACCTAATGCGTGTTGTGCAGCGATTGCCACACAATTTAAAATCAGATTGTATTGTGTGAGATAATAAGTTTTCCCCTTCTTTGGAGGAGGTTCCAGATCCTCCCATTCCAGTGGAGCTTTTACATGCCTTGAATGGTGGTATCATGGCAAAATCAAAGCCTGAACCTTCAGGATCCTCTGCTGAGGAGGAGGTGGTATCTTCTCTCTCTGCCTGGAAGGTTGGCTGTAATATTGGGTCTGAGGAATCAGCCTGCCTAATCCATTGAGCTGGAGTTACCCCTGAAGTGCCTGGTACCCCTCTAGTTAGAGAAGGTTGAATGGCTTGGTTTAGACCTGGTGCAGGGCTCACTCTGTTCGTCCGCTTCTGTCCCTGGTTGTCCGAGACGACCGGAAAATTCTGCCAGGGAGTGGCGGACTACTTTCTTGAGCAAGCCCCTGCTGCCACCCCCTATTCAGGCGCCCAGCCCCTGTTTGGGCGCTGGGCGCCTGAATTACAGGGGCATGGGGGTGTTTTTGAAGCACCTAATTAGAGCCATTGGATTTAATAGGCATCAAAAAAAGTAATCTGCGAGCACCATTCTGGGCGCTCGCAGGTCACTCAGCTGTGTTAGCAAAATGAATAAATATATTCGCTTTCCTAACACTAAACCGCCTCTCTGCTAATCAGGTATTCAGATCTGTTACCCGCACGTGATTGGCTGAAACAACAGGCGCTGTGATTGGATGCCCATCAGGCGTCCAATCATAGCAGAGGACGGGAAGAGAGGATGGGAGAAGACATCGAGGAGCTGTCCCACCAAGACAGGGTAAGTGCAGACGGCGGGCAGGGGGCACACTGGCAGCATTTGATATGGCACACTGGCAGCATTTGATATGGCACAGTGGGAGTATTTGATGGGGCACAGTTGGAGCATTTGATGGGGCACAGTGGCAGCATTTGATGGGGCACAGTGGCAGCATTTGATATGCCACAATGGCAGCATTTGATGGCACAGTGGGAGCATTTGATATGGCACAGTGGCTGCGTTTGATGGGCACAGTAGCTGCAATTGATGGGCACAGTGGCTGCGTTTGATGGCACAGTGGCTGTGTTTTATGGCACAGTGGCAGAAATTGAAGGGCACAGTGGCTGCGTTTGATGGCACAGTGGCGGCAATTGATGGGCACAGTGGCTGCGTTTGATGGCACAGTGACTGTGATTGATGGTACAGTGAGGCTGCAATTGATGGGGTTTTTTTTCAGAATCTTTCAGTTTGTTTACGCCCCCCCAAAAAATTTGGGCGCCAGCCACCACTGATAGGGTCACCTCCGCATGACCAACATTTGCATTTCAGGCGCTGAGCTGTGTGCTTTCTCTTAAGTGTACATTTGCACCCTTTGTACTGGGGTCTGCCAGGACTGGAGGAGTCACTTTCTGCCCTGGAAAAATCCTGATGATCCAGGGGGCCTCTGGACCTCCTAAAGTGGGAGTGTGAGCGACCAGGGCTGCAATAGACAGGAAGGTCGCTTGTCAGGGCATAACGCACTCCTTTTCCTGCATCTTCTTACTTACCCAAAGTTGGCCCTTACCTGGTATTGCCGTGGTCTTTGTTATGTGGTGTTAGGTTCATGCTGGTGGAAGAACCGAAAGGTGCAAGGGGGACTGCATGGCAACAGAGAGAAATAAGGAAAGTGAGAGAGGGGAAAAAATACATATATACCCCCCTTTTTTTTTGGCAAAGAGAAACAAATTTAAATAAAATAAATCTGGGCAAAACCCTCCCATCCCCTACATTGTTTCTTGCTCCCCTCCCTTCTATCCCCATTACTAGAATAGAAAGAGAGAACATGCAACTGGTGCAATAGGAGCTGCCCCCTTGGACTTTTAAGGCAGAAATGGGAGTAATAGAGTATGTAAAAGGTAAACAAGTGCCACTTTTATTAAGTACAAAAAATACATTTTTATCGTTAAAAAACAGTCACTTTAAAATATACAAAGTACACCAATGAATTAGTTATACATATATATATCATATATATCAAAACCAAAGCTAATAATCTAGGCACTGCCAAAGTCAAACTAGGGTCAGTCCGTGAAGATTTGTCCCGACATGTTTCGGAAATGTGTTATTGGTACATATTTTCCTTCTTCAGGGAATATCTATTTTTATCTTTATCTACAATGGTTCAGATAAAGATCAAATGGGGGTGGATGCTTGGGAGCAGGAGGGGCTCAGGCACCCCAAAAGTCAACCACCTTGTTCCCATATTCAGGGGGACAAGAGCCTCTTCCACACAACCCTAGACTGGGGTTGTGGGGGGCTGCAGACAAGGGGCTTTACAGAATGTGGAAAGCCCCTTTAAACTAGTGGGTACAAGGTGCTTTGTGGTTGGTATTGGGCTGAGCCCAACATGCCCCAAAGGCAGACAGCTATGTTGAGTGCATGTGGCCTTGTATGGTTCAGGATGTGGTTTGGATTGGTGAAGGCAGCTCACGACCTTTTTGAGAAAGGTGTGGAGTGTGGAGTTCCCCTCTAAAAGCAAAAGCTAGCCCAGGGAAATCAAAGGGATTAAAGGGGGGAGACAAGAGGATTGGAGAATGGAGTGGAGTGTGGAGTTCCCCTTTAAAAGAAAAGCTAGCCCAAGGAAATCAAAGGGATTAAAGGGGGGAGACAAGAGCATTGGAGAATGGAGTGGAGTGTGGAGTTCCCCTTTAAAAGCAAAAGCTAGCCCAAGGAAATCATATGCATTAGAGGGGGCAGCTCATGCCCTTTTAGGCATTAAAAAGGAGCTAGAGGAGCGAGAGTCTTTTTACATAATTTTAACAAGGTACATGTCATATGTTGGCAATGTAACATGCTCATATGACCTGTGTGCAAATCTCCTAAAAAAAATACAGGTGAACCAGCTTAAAAAAAAATTAGTCATGAGTTACGTATTGCCACAAAGATTAGAGATGCGCCCTTTCAACGCATGCAACTGCATGTACGTTGCTTAACATTTACTAAGATTTTGGGCACACAATCAAAAAACTCAACAAAAATGTGAACGGGCGCAAGAGCCACTTGCGCATGCGCTATGCTTACATTGATCTCACGCAGTTCTAAACGTACTTGCAGGCGCAGCAGGTTATCTCTGAAAAAGTTACTTTCTCATTCTATTTTGGGCATGTCTGTTACTCGGGCAGTTGTTACTAAACTTCCTCACATCATCCCATAATATTGGCACCTCCATCTTATGTTAATATTGAATTGGAGATGCCGTGCGCCATGTCCATAGAGGCGTACAGATTGCATTGTCCCGTGTGCCGAGACTGCAATAGTAAATGGTGGGTTCGATCTCTGTTACTGGCGCACCATGTCATAAATATGGAAATGTGCATTGCGCCTCGCCGTGCGCCTCTACTGACGGAGCACTGCTTTAGTAAATCAACCCCATAGTTATTTGTTTTTAGGCCAAAAAGTTAAATATTGGTCTCATCTGACCAGAGCACATTCTTCCACGTTTACTGCATCTCCCACATTTGCACACTGCAAATGGGATTTCTTATGACCTTCTTTTAACAATGGCTTTCTTCTTGCCACTCTTCCATAAAGGCCAGATGTGGAGTGCACAACTAATAGTTGTCCTATGGACTGAGCTGTGGATCTCTGCAGCTCCTCCAGAGTTACCATGGGCCTGTCAGTTTAAGTGGACAGCCATGTCTTGGTAGGTTTGCAGTTGTGCCATACTCTTTCCATTTTCGGATGATGGATTGAACAGTGCTCCGTAAGATGTTCAAAGCTTGGGATATTTTATTTATAACCTAACCCTCCTTTAAACTTCTCCACAACTTTATCTCTGACTTCTCTGGTGTGTTCATTGGACTTCATGATGCTGTTTGTTCGCTAAGGTTCTCTAAAAAAACTCTGAGGGCTTCACAGAACAGCTGTATTTATACTGAGATTAAATTACACACAGGTGGGCTCTATTTACTAATGAAAGCGGAGTTCCACCCATATAAAAGTCAGCAAAAAGTGTAGCTGCTGACTTTTATTAATTGGACACTCACCTGCCTCACGGTCCAACGATGCGGGCGTACGAAGCCCTGCTCCTCCCCCCCCTCCTCTCTGCGCGCCGGCATTGTCACTGTGGGCGCCCGGCTTTGGCTTCACAGCTGGACACGCACTGCACATGCGCGAGCTTTGCTGCGCACTCTGACTGGCCGGGCAATTATCTGGGACTTGTAAAGTGTCCCAGATGATTGCCGAGAGGGAGGGGGAGAGTTGAACTTGCTTCTGGTGCCGCGGTGCCCCAGGAGGAAGTGGAAGCTGGATCCCTCTAAAAAGAGGGTATCCACCCCCACCCCCCCCCAGAAAAAAGTGGCATATCAGGGGGTCCTTAATTATGTGCACTTATTATGTGGTCTAATAAGTGGTCTATCACATAAAATCCCAATAAAATACATTAACGTTTTTGGTAATAACATGACAAAATGTGGAAAATGTCAAGGGGTGTGAATACTTTTTCAAGGCATTGTAACCCTCTTGTGGCCACATCTCCAACACTCTGCTGGCTGTGAGGGAAATAAATGCTGTAAAGCACCGTTTTTAAACACAAGGCCTGCGGCCCAAATCTGGCCCTCCAGGCATTTCATGTGGCCCTTGCACCTCTCCTCCAGCCCCCCTTTGGTCCTTCTCCAGACCCTGCACTCTCTGCTTCCAAGCAACATCCCCAGCTTCTTCCCAGCAGCAGCACAAGGTGGGGGGGAGGGGTGTAATATGATGTAAGGTTGGGTGGGGGACTCTTAACATCTGGGGGCGTGGGGTGCTCTGGACACCTAATGTTACAGATACAACCGGCCCTTTGAGGGCAATCATAATGTTGATGTGGCCCACGATGGAATTGAGTTTGACACCCCTGCTGTAAAGAGACTGGCTCTCTACCACCTGGCAAATATTTGAAAACTTTTTTCCTGAGCATATCAGGAGGTGGAAAATGTGTGGGCAAATAAAAAAGGAAGTGTGCCAATCCTCCAGGGTGAATTCATGTCCAAGGTCCCTAGTTCACACCTTCGTGCAGTTGAGAAGAGAAATATTGGAGGTGGATTGAATGAGATTAAGAGGCGTAATTAAACCTTCAGGAAACCATGAAGAGCTCCCTTGAGCCCGGGGTCCTTCTCACTGATTCCAGGACCCTTTACTCCATGCTCTTCAGCAGGCCCCCTTTCTGCGATCTTGAGGGCCCCTTCGAGGTGTCAGAACTTCAGGGCCCAGTCGCAAGTGTGACCTTTGCAACCCTGGTAGGTTTGCCACTGGTGTCTGTAGGACTGTAAATAGTATCAGTCAGTAGAACAATGTCATTATGGCAGTGGATTTTGTCAGTAGGGCAGCGGACGGGGTCAGTAGGCCAGTGGGTGGGGTCAGTAGTTTTTAATTTTTGTTTCTTTATTTTTTCATTAAGAGCCCCATTGGAGGCCTTTGGTGAAATATCCGGGGGCAAAACAGACCTCTGATGTTTCACCTTTGAGACAAAGGAGATTGAGGACACAGCCCTCAATGTCTTTCTCTGCAGCATAATAAACACAGTTTACTATGCTTCAGTTATGAATGGACACAGTGAGTGATGGACACAGTAAATTGCATACTCACCGCCCCTTCCCCTGTTCTCCATCCTGAAAGCATCCCCCACAGAGTGCCCCCACTGGATGAAGGAGCACAGAGCACCTTCAGTCTGGGGGAGGGAAGTGTTAGTTGTTGATACATTATTTGCTGTACGAGGACCGAGTTCATTCAGAAAAGGAAGGGGCCGGTAAACATAATGTATTTACCACCCCCCACTCTTCATCCTGAAACATTCCCCCTGTGTGCCCACAGCAGCTGACAGAGGGAGGGAGAGGAGGGGAAGCAGGCAGCTCTATAAGGGGAAGGAACACATAGGAGGCTCAGGCAGCAGGGGGAGGGGATTATGGACAAGATGAGGGGGGAATTGGATCGTGGATAGGGAGGATGACCAATTACTGCAACTGATCCCTCTGTGTGGCTCTCCCTGTAGCAGCTGAAAGCAAGTGAGAGGAATAGGGGGAGCAGCTGGCTTTCATCTGCTGCAGAGAGAGCCACACAGAGGGATTGGTTCCAGTAACTGCCCACCCCCATTGCACCAATCACCTTCCCTATCCATGATCTAATTCCCTCTGCTTGTCAGCTGCCTGGGCCCCCCCTGCTAAACTGATGGGGTCTGGGCCCCGTACAGTGGGGGTTGAGATGCTCCCTTATTGGCGATCCTAGATGTACAACATACATCAGGGGACCTTTTTCTTTTTAAATAAAGGACTTGTCAAAATCTGTGTTTGTGTTTTTATTTACATTTTTTGGTGAATGAGTAGGGATACTGTACTCATTTACATGGTGGGAAGGCAGGATTTGGGGGCACCCTTATTGTTAAAGGGGGCTTCCAGATTCCAACAAGCCGCAGACCCCCACAATCACCAGCCCAGAGTTGTGGGGGAAGAGGCCTTTGTCCTCATCAACATGGAGAAGAGGTGCTTTGCTAATGGGGGTACACCCCCTATGCTGAGGCATGTGGCCTGGTATGGTTTGGGGGGGTGTGCACGCTTATGCCCCTCCTCCCCATCCTGGAGCCATCCTGTTGGGGCTCCTTTGTTTACTGCTATCAGCCAGGAATCTCCGGCTCACAGTGGGGATAAGCCACCTATTAAGGCCCCCCTCGAGCTGCAATCAGATTTTTACCCGATCAATTCTAGGGGTAAATGTCTAGACCTGTTTCAAAGACCTGTTTCTGTATTGAAAGAGAGCTTACTAGACTTGCTCTGTGTTCTAACAATAGAGGGAATATCCATAGTGACAATCTTACTTTGGAAGAGCGTAACACACTAAAATCACTATATGGGTACTACTGTTGTTATTAAGATGTTATACAAAGGAGGTCTAGTTGTTGTTCAAGATGCTATTACATATAAGGAAGGAGCTTTTCGACAATTGTCAGCTCAGGACACATACTATACACTAAAAAGTAATCTCACGGTCAATTATAAAAAGATCTTATATGAACTTGTGAAAAAAGGAGTACGTTTGGGGGTGTTATCTAAAAAGGAGAGTGAAGTTATGGTTCCCGATACCCCAACTATGTCAATTTTTTATCATCTCCCAAAAACCCACAAGGGCTTAACCCCTCTGACGTGATGTCCAATACTGGCTGGAATTAGATCGCTCAATGAACAATTAGGTCGTTGGGTTGATTATCAATTACAGCCACTAGTGTAGTAACTATCTTAGAGTAACTAAGCAACCTTTAAATATCATTGACCAGATGGCATGGGACACAGGTGACGTGTGGATTACATGTGACGTGTCTAGCCTGTGTTCCTCTATTCCTCACAGTCTAGGTATAAGTCTGGACTATTTGTTGACCTGCAATTTATTTTCTTTAGACAGCAGTTCTTATCTTCAGAGGTGCGGAGCCGAGATGGGGGCAAGGTTTTCACCATCCCTTGCCAACCTTTATATGGGTTGGTGGGAGAGGGTCTGCATCTTTGGGGATATAAATCCTTTTTGTTCAGCCATCAAAGTATACTATCGGTACATTGATGATCTGTTGTTCATTTGCTCAGGGGATGTGGATAATATTGATACATTTTTGAGCTATGTGAATGATAATAATCTTAACCTGCGTTCTACTGGGCATATGGACAATAGCTCTATTCCATTTCTGGATGTGTTACTCTCAGGTAAAGATGGTCACATAGTCTCCAGCCTATATAGAAAACTTCTTTCTGGTAACACATTGCTTTGTGCTGACTCCGGACATCTTAAACATATTATATGAGGTATACCAGTGGCGCAATTCATTAGATTGCAGAGAATATGCAGCGAAGATAAAGTCTTTGAGGAAGAGAAATGGTTAATGAACGGGAGGTTTCTGTCACAGGGCTATGAATCGGGTACCATTCAGAGAACAGTCAACATTGTTGATACTATTCAGAGGGAATCCCTTTACAAGATAAAAAAACGTAAGCGATCTTCAGTTGGTGTTCCAGTTTTTCACACTCCTTATAGTTTAGAATTTCATAAGATCAGGAGAATAATAGAACGACACATCCCTATTATATATGAGGATGATGTCTATGCGAACATCTTTGTCCAAAGGGGTTAAAACGGTATATCGATGGGCTCCCTCTTTAAGTAATGCTCTATCGACTAGTGATTTTTGTTCTCGCACTCCAAATAGAACATGGCTTGATTTTGCGGGAAGTACAAATGTGGAGCCACAAATTATCAAGGGGCATCATTTTTCCTCTAACACTAGTGGCAAATCCTACAGTATCGGGACATTTATAAAACGCAATACCAGACATGTGATTTATTTAATTCCATGCAAAGAATGCAATATTCAATATGTGGATTCTTTGCATGGAATTAAACGACCATGTCGCGATACTGAAAAGGAACGTGCCACTAATGTTGCCAGACACAAATACAGGGTATAGAAAAAATTACCACACCCAAAAGAGGGGGTGACAGCTTTAAGATCTTATGTAAACCTGAAGTCTTCTGGATATTAAGCCTACAAACTAGAATTGCCAAGGGCTTGAATTTTGAGCCCTCATGCACACAGGCTGTTAAAAAAACGTTATGAAAACGCCAGTATCTTTGCAGTGATTTTTTTTAACTTTTTTCAGCGTTTTTCAGCGTTTTTGCAATAGCGTTTTTTAGCGTTTTTGAGCGTTTTTTTTTTTCCAATTTTTTTTTTTTTTTCAATGGATCAAAAACGCTAACAAACGTTGGTGAATGAAATTTTTGAGCGTTTTTGAGCGTTTTTGAGCGTTTTTCAGCGTTAGAGCGTTTTTACAGCTGAAAAACGTGTCTCAGAACCCACTGGTCCTGGGTTTTTTTTACAGCTTAAAAACGCCTATGCTACTTGCAGCTCAAAAACGCCTAGGTGGGCATGAAGCCATAGACTAACATAGACAGGCCTTTTTAAGCTGCAAAAAAAGCTCAAAAAAGCAGCTGTAAAAACGTCCGTGTGCATGAGGACTGAATGTGATTTGACCCATTTCTATGATTAAATACAACATATTTTGTTTGCCAGTTGATTTCTTCTATATACATAGGTGTGTAGTTTGTGCTTACACTGCTTTGTATAATCTTGATTTTTTTATATATTAATTACAGGCACTGTGTGACACAAATATATATATATATATATATATATATAATATACAGTATATATGAATATACATATATAGAATTAGGTTTTCTCCTCAATAATCTCCTAACAGGGACATACTGTATCTCCAGATTTCGCATATTTATATGGTGTCTGGATGATAGAAACCACAACAATGAAGTGCTATTGTACCTATGAATGTTTTTAGTTCCATAATGTATTGTTTAGTATTTTCAGGATGGTATTTGTTACTTTTTAACTTTTTTGTTATTTATCATTATGTTTGTGTCATTTGAATTGCTTCAGTGATGCTTCGAAAGTTCTAAATATGCATATGACGGGACTTTCACATATATACCGAGCTTGTGATTCGTGTAAAATGCAGTAAACTTATTCCCCTGCCTGTCTGTGCTTGGTTGTTTTTTTTTTTTTTTTTTAATTCTTTTTATTGGAAATTTTCACTGTGAAGGTACAAAACAGGGTCATTGGGGCATACCCCGGCCAACTGGTGCATATAGCCATGTGCATAACAGCGTACAACTCACCGTGTATCTCAAAACGAAACATATCTAACTATAACTAAAGAACCAAAACAACCACATATTCAGTACCCAGGTTTCACATGGAAGGATGATGGTAGGAAATACTGTATCTTTTCCTGTAGGACGTCTCATCCCTCTTATCTGTCTGAGCCGGACGTTACGAGAACAATTGGGATTAAGTGTAATCACTTGACCTCTGGACTAATACCACTACTCACTTGCCTGGAGCATGGACCTCAGCACTCGACAGGGCCAGGTAATCCCCCATGGGCTGATCATCCATCGTAGACTCTGAGTTTGTCCACAAGTGCCAGACTTTTTCATATTTTTTGGCGCATGTTGTATCATTGTATTAATTAAATTTTTCCATGATGACAGGGAAGTGGGATTGGCTGACTTCCATCTTAGTACTATGGCTTTCCTCGCATAAAATAATAGGATACTTATTAGAGTGCGAGTTGCTTTAGCTAACGCCAAGTGTTCCACAAGGCCGAGGAGACAGACACTGATTGTCAGAGGAATAGGTATGGTAGTTAACTCATGGATAAATTGAGTTACCTCTCTCTAATAATCTTAAACCTGTGGGTAATCCCAGAATATATGTCGGAAGCCTGCAGGGGTACCAGAGCATCTCCAGCAAGCAGCTGATGAGGTTGGGTGTTTTGCTTGCGTCTATCTAGCAAGGTTACTTTGTGGTATAAGCAAGGAAGCTGAGACCTCCCCAGTGTGTAAATGTGCTTTTACTATACAAAAATGCTGTACATACAAAACTATTACAATATTAGTAATACAATACAAGACTGACAGATATCTAACAAGCAAAATGCCTAGCAAACAGCCTATGGTCTGTAATGCCCCGTACATTTTGGATTTTCTGACGGAAAATGTGTGATAGGACCTTGTTGTCGGAAATTCCGACCGTGTGTGGGCTCCATCACACATTTTCCATGGGAATTTCCGACACACAAAGTTTGAGAGCTTGCTATAAAATTTTCCGACAACAAAATCCGTTGTCGGAAATTCCGATCGTGTGTACACAAATCCGACGCACAAAGTGCCACGCATACTCAGAATAAATTAAGAGACGAAAGCCATTGGCTACTGCCCTGTTTATAGTCCCGACGTACGTGTTTTACATCACCGCGTTCAGAACAATCAGATTTTCCGATAACTTTGTGTGACCGTGGGTATGCAAGACAAGTCTGAGCCAACATACTTTAGAAAAAATCCATGGATTTTGTTGTCGGAATGTCCGATCAATGTCCGACCGTGTGTACAGGGCATAACAGTAGAAATACACTGAAAAGTTACTTAGCTCCAGTTACTGTGTTCATGATCTCCGTTGCTCCTGGAGATCAGGCACCTTCTTGTTCACTGATTACAGATTTGAGTGTCCTTCAGTGTTAATCCATGTTGAGTGGCTCCACTATCAGTCTCTACTCCTTTTATTTGGGATTTTGTTTACCATGGTTACAAACTTGTTTTCTATAACAACTGACTAACAGTCATTCTTTCAGTTTGAGAGACCCTCAGTTACCTGTTTACTGTAGCTATAGAGATAATAGCCTATTCAAACTGTCAATTGAATACAACAATGGTATCTACGTTTCCATTGTATCCAACAGCATTTTTTTGAGAAATATCCACTCAAGACAAAACCTGACAGTAATCTGATTTATATGACCATCTACTATTGTAATATTGTCCCATGTAATGTTATGTCTGATTAATATTAAAAAAATCATATTTTAACAAACGCAACACATTCTGCCCTTGATTTTTTCCTTTCAGACTCCATACAGAAAATCACTTCATTACTAAGAAAACTCATTTTAAACATTAATTTTCCTTGAATGAAACCCCTCCCTGATTTCTTTCATTGAGAAAGTGTTTCGGGGGGGCGTGGCCTGAAACTGCATGGAGTAAGGAGCGTGGTGTGAGAGCTCCAGCTAAACTTATCCTCCAACTTTATCCTCTGGGGCCAAAACACCCCTAAAACTGCTTTGGATACCTGTGACTACTCCCGGGACCATGTCGCTACCCAAACAAACCACAGGGACACTCGGAAAGCTGGATAAGTACCGCCACGAGGAGCAGGACCCAGCGAGCGAAGATGGCGCCACCTCAGCCGCAGGGGAAGAGACCACGCAGTCGGGAGATATGGCCCGAATCCTGGAAGCAGTGTCCCTCTGCCAAACGACCCTCACATCTAAGATTGAGGAAGTCAAAGTCGATATTTCCCTAATCCGTCAGGATATCCATAAGTTGAGAGAGAGGGTATCCGAAGCAGAACGCAGGCTCGGGCAGGTGGAAGACGAAATACCTCCGCTACAGGTCACTACGGAGAGGCTTCAATACCAGCTCAACACTGTCCTGAGTAGACAGGACGATACGGAAAACAGGCTACGCTGCTGCAACCTCTGATTTGTGGGGCTACCGGAGAGGTCGGAAGGCTCGGATCCCCCCACATTTCTAGAGAACCTCCTAATCACCAACTTCGGTAGAGAGACCTTCTCTTCCACATTCATGGTGGAGAGCGCGCATCGGCTGGCAGCGCGGTCCCCGCCCTCCGGAGCTCCTCCGACAGGGACACTATCCTACGTCTCACCCATGAAAAAGGGAACATACCATTTGGAGAAGCCCACATCGCAGTATTCCCTGACTTCTCCACAGAGGTTCAGAAGAAGAGGGCGCAATTCTCAGAGGCCAAGCGCCAACTGCGCAATCACTACCTAACCTACGCAATGATGTTTCCAGCGCGCCTCCGTGTGATCCGAGATCCGAGCAAGGCCCACTTCTTTGAGGATCCTTCGGCGGTCATCCCTTGGTTGGAACATCGTGTTGCGGCCGGCCCAGCACCATAGTAGACTGCACCACGCACGACCGCGTAGCCGACCCGCACCCAGAAGCAACTCTCGACTCCAAACCGAGGACTGATACCACAAGAACAGTGAGTTTGACTACCCACGTCTTCCCCCCTTTCATACCCTGGCTTATGCTACCCTAACGGATTTCCTTACATATTGACTGCCTCTTCCCCCTCATCCAATACGCTGCCCTTGTAATGCCATCCTGGCTGCCTGTAAAGCTATTTGGCACCGCAGCAGAGACACCTACCCAGCCGGGTTCAGTTAACACCTCACACCCCCTCCGCACGCCCGGATGCTTAATTGTTTAGCACCGCCGTGCTCTTTTGTTGACTACTGTTCGTCCTCAGTGGCACCGGGGGTGATACCCGACCTTCTTTCTGCTTCACCTAGCTGCATTATCTCTCCCTCACCAAGCGGATCGGGTCCCCCCCTGCAGTCGCAAAAAGCAATGTTTCCCTGGCCAGCAGCAACCTCCACGGCCGTGGAGGGTTGTTACGAGTTTGCCTTGCCGCGCTGGTCCATAGTTGGCAAAGTTTTGGTTTTAATTGTTTTGTTTGTTTATTTTTTTGTTTTTCTACACTCATATATGCATAGTGCAACGTGTCATGTTAGAATGCTTATACAATGCTCGACATTGTCTGGATCACTCAGGATACTTATTTGTATGGCTCCCCGCGGACTGGCTGTGGTCGCCTCGTGGCCCCAATCGGCCTGTCTGCGGGGCTCCATCGTATTACATGTACTGGGCTGTGTGTCTCAATTTACTTTATTGCTTGCATTAGTCTGTTGTGTGATGCCTATGTATGTGGGTCTTTTCATGCTGGTCCGACTGAGTATACAACCACTCTCAACGCTGAGATGGCCTCCCTAAAAATTGTCACGTGGAACGTGAGGGGATTGCGTGATAGGTCCAAGCGACTTGCTGCGCTGTCCCACCTCAAGCGCATGCGAGCGGACATCTCGGTGCTTGTGGAGACTCATGTAACAGGGCAAATGCAGCTGGTGCTCAAAAAACCTTGGGTAGGCTGGACGTATCAGGGCCCATTCACCAACAATTCAAGGGGGATTGCTATCCTAATCGCTAAAACGGCCCAATTCCAGCTCCATAGTTTAAGGTCGGACCAGCAGGGAAGATTCCTCTTCTTACATGCCACAGTGGGGGGGGCTCTGGCTTTCTATATACCCCCGCCATTCCAGTTTGCTACCCTCAAAGAAGGATTGGCCTTCATGTCTGAGCATCCAACAGTACCGGCTATATGGTTGGGCGACTTCAATACAGTGATCGACCCCCACCTGGACAGACTTCACTCATCAAAAACGCCACCGGACAGACCGGCCCTGACTAGGTTTGGCAGATTTTCAGAATTTGCCTTGACCGATACTTGGCGACTTAAACACCCCAATACATCCGCATATTCCTGTTTTACACCCTCACAGTCTGCAATGTCTCGCATAGACATGATCATGCTTACTCCCGCCTTGATCCCAGAGCTCCTCGCAGTAGGATTCAGTGTGAGGGTCCTTTCGGACCATTTACCCTACTGGATCACTCTGCGATTGCCCTCCACCCCGCCGTCTCGCCAGTGGAGACTGAACCCATTCTGGCTCACTATCCTCAGGGATACTGAGCTTATACAGCGCGAGTGGTCTCACTTTTTCCAATCAAATCAGGGTTCGGCCTCGACCGGGACGGTGTGGGAGGCGTTCAAGTCCCATGCCCGCTTGATTCTCTCCACACACATTAATAGACATAAGGCCTCTTCTAAAATTATCCTTTAACAGGCTGAGGAACACCTAAATTCCCTTGAGCGAGCTTTCCTCGCAGATCCCACACCCTCTAATTCAGCTCAACTTCACTTGCAATCCAGGCTTACAGACCATCTACATTATGAAAAAGCAAAAAAGGGCATCTTTTTTAGTAAACAGAGGATGTTCGAGCATGGAGAGCGGGCGGGTAGAATTCTCGCCTACATGGCTCACCTGGACCATACACCCCCTGTTGTAGTCCGGCTTCGCTCGCAAGATGGAGCCGAAATCACAGACCCTGACCAAGTAGCTCATGAATTCAAAAGGTTTTATACTGACCTTTACACCTCTAGAACTGATCGCCCCCTAGATGAGTTGCACCGTCTGCTGAAAAACATTGACTTCCCCTCTCTCACGACCTCTCAGGTAGAACTCCTTGAGGCACCCATCACTGAGGAGTGCATCAAGGTGGCAATAGCGAGTTCGCCAACGTCAAAGGCCCCAGGTTGTGACGGTCTTCCGTTGGAGTTCTATTCCCACTTTCATGAAGTCCTTATACCCAGACTAGAATCTTTATACTTACACATTTTTGACTCGGGCACACTCCCACGCACTATGAATGAGGCTCTGATTGTCCTTATTCCAAAACCAGGCAAAGATCCTCTTTACCCCGAATCTTACCGCCCGATATCTCTCCTCCAGCTATATGTAAAAATCCTTGCTAAAATCCTTGCCCTGAGACTTAACAAAGTCATACTTAGCCTCATTCATGCCGACCAAACAGGCTTTATGCCCAATAAGAACACAGTATTCAACCTGAGGAGACTATTCACCAACCTCCAAGCTCTAGGGTGGTGGTTAGTCTTAACGCCGCTAAGGCGTTTGACTCCATGGAGTGGGGCTATTTGTGGGAGTGCCTTCACAGATTTGGATTCGGGCCCAGTTTCATCAAATGGCTCCAACTCCTCTACCAGGCTCCCACCGCCGGATCCAGGTCAACGGTAAAATGTCCACCCCATTTCCACTGTCTAGAGGAACACGTCAGGGCTGCCCCATATCTCCTCTTTTGTATGCGCTGGCTGTTGTAGCCATCGCCATCAGGACACATCCTGATATTAAGGGTCTCCGTATGGGGCAGCTGACAGAGGTAATCAGTCTATATGCAGATGACATGCTCCTATATCTGACAGACGCAGGTCCATCTTTAACAGCAGCATTACACCTTATTCAACAGTCGGGACCTTCTCGGGGCTACAGATAAATTGGTCCAAATGCCAAATACTCCCCATAGATGTCTCTGTCCCAACAAATGTCCAAGAGGCTCTCCCATTGATTAGGACCAACCAGATCAAATACCTAGGCATACAATGCTCACGCTCCCTCACGGACTACACACGCCTCAACATCGAACCAATGTAAGCCCTCCTTAAAAGTAAAACACAAATATGGTCTATGCTCCCTATCGGTGTAATGGGTCGTATTTGGTCGAATTTGGTGAAAATGGTCCTCCTCCCTAAACTATTATACCTATTCGAGCATGCCCCCCTATACATTCCGACCCACATATTCAGGTCCCTGGAATCCATACTTAATACCTTTATATGAGGCTCCTCCCAACACAAATTATCATGGCAGACACTGAGGTGCCCCCCTTCACCTGGGGGGAACGGCCACTCCTGACCTCACATTTTACTACATGGCTTCCCAATTGTCCCATTTCTATTGTTTAAATAACCACGATAAACTTCGATACTCCGCACTGGTATGCACATCTGCGACAGATGTGGTGGCCCATCCATTTCAGATACTTTTCTGTAAACACAGGGGGGTGTCCCGTCTCGCGGGTGGGAACCACATGTTAAAACACCATAGCAAAATTTGGCAGCGCGCTCTCACCACTGTTGGGGCTCCCCCCATACATGCCCACACACCACTCTGGGATAACCCTCAGCTCCCTGAACTACTGACTATTCCAGACTATAAATTGTGGATAATTTATTAAGTCATTCACCTTTCCCAGATTATTTCTGGGGGTGCAGTTAAAACATTCCAGACCCTAAAGGAGGACTATGCTCTTCCTAACCATATGTTCTTCCGTTACCTCCAAGTCCGCCACGCTCTCCAGTCCCAATTTAACGACTCCATTCCCAGCCTAGAAGTAGTGATCTTCGCAGACATAGTCCTAGGCGATGACCCCAAAAAGTTGATCTCTAACCTTTACAATCATCTCCTTATACCCTCCGCCACCACCCATACGCAACACCTAAAAGCCAAATGGGAGACTGACACTGGCGAAATAGACGACGAACAGTGGGGGGAAATACTGGCGACCAGCACAAAAGTGTCTCCTAAACTGTCGGACCGCCTTACCCACCTTTATATCCTTCATAGGTCATACCTCATACCTGCACGAATCCTTAAATATAAGCCGGACACTGATTCAGCTTGCCCTCGTTGCGGTGGCAATCCCAGCACCTTCTACCATCTCATATGGTCCTGCCCATCTATCCAGCACTACCGGTCACAAATTGTCAAATTCCTTCATGACTGCATGGGCTCACCTCTAACACTATGCCCACGTCAATGCCTGCTTGGCCTCCTCCCCGTTTCAGAGGAGGAAAAATACCTATCAATATTCTTGCAGGAAACTCTCTTTACTGCCAGAATGCAGATAGCCCAACTGTGGCTTCGGCCTACCTCCCCTACCACACAGCAATGGAAGAGGGCTGTGAATCTTGCCCTCCCCTATAAGCAGGGCTGGACTGGGACAAAAATTTGGCCCTGGACTTCATCCAGACTGGCCCACTTTGACAGGTCTCTCCCATGCCGGCTTGCCACCCAAGCCCCCCCCCCCCCCCCCACTAGCCATTAGCCGGTCTACATTATTTCTCTTATAGGCAGTACCAGTGGGGAAGCTAGACATTATTTCACCTGGGGCAAAGAATCAGTTTGGCGCCCCCCCCCCCCCCCAATGGGACAAGATTAGGCAGGAAAGTGAGGCCGCCCTCCTTCCAGATCGTATGATGAGCTTCTCAGTGTTGACTCCTGAGCATCATGTCTGTATTCAGGCGCGCTGCATAACTAGCCAGGGAGAGGAGGTGAGCACTGCGGGGGGGGGGGGACAGAGGACCGGAGGGAGGCAGCGGCCCACTGTCACTGAAATCGGCCCACTGAGCCATCGGCCCACCGGGAAACTCCCTGTAGTCCCAATGGCCAGTACATGCCTGCCTATAAGAAGGTTTTGTATACCCATCGTGGCTGCCCGGGCAAATATCATAAAATATGGGATAGGTGGATAAATGAATCTTCCACATGCACGGACTAGTGCCAAATGTGTTTCTTTTTCATTTCTCTGTTTTTTTTTTTTACTTCTGCCTGCTTAGTGGAAACTGCTTTTGTTTAGACCCACTTTGTCTTAGAAACAATTTACTCTTTATATACATGACAATGTCCACACTTGAATTTAAACTATAATGACATGTCAAAAACTCTGTAAATCAGACACTATGCATAATATATCGGAGCATCTTGCACCTTGTATCTTGATGTTAACAACCTGTATTGACTTTTATGCTCAATAAACTTTTCTTTTGATCAAAAAAAAAAAAAGAAAGTGTTTCAGTCTTTGGCTAAAAGTTCATTAGAAAGTCCATTCTAAAGTTCTTTAGAAACAAGTCGAGGCTTGTAATACATCAAAGGCCTTGCTCTCCACAGCTCTTGCGGTCTTCCATCATTCTGTCCATCATGTAACCACTTTTTTCTGGTCTTCCTATGGATCAAATCGGAGACAGCCTGTGGTGTGTAAAACAAAGTGGATTATCTGTTAATTCTAGTAATACATAAACAGTAGACCCCAGCCCTTCAGCTACAATCTCTCCTCTAACTAGCTTCTTGCCTGGATCTCTGACCAACACTTTGCCACCTGCCTGTATCCACTTCTGACCCTCCCAAAGAACCTCAATAGGGAGGAAAGGAAATATAGCCTCACTTTCCACTCTTGCTGAGAAGTATCCACTAACCAGTCAGAGTCCCAGCCACTGTCTTAAAGCTCATCTGCCAATGCAAATATAACTTCAAACCTTCCTTCCAGATTCCCTCTCATTCCTAGATAGGCTTCAGCTTCAGATATGTCACTCTTGGTTTCTATGTCAAGCAGTAACATGGTATATGTTAAGCCCTGTTCTTTCGGGAACCTTACATAAATACTGAACTCTGCCCTCCAGCTGTGGAATATGTGCCCCACCCCCTACCATCCTCTCATATGGTGTGCTTTTGGCTATTGGCCTAGAATTTAACAACATGACTGTCTGTGTGAGGACCCAATCCCACCCCCTTAGTGTCTGTGTGGGTGTAAGTTTGCGTATCTGGTCCTTCAATAGCCCATTGTTTCTTTCAATCAAACCAGCTGCCTGTGGATGGTATGGGATTTGGCACAACCAGTACACTCCAGAATCTTTGGCCCACTGCTGTACTGTTGATCCGGTGTGAGCTGTTATAACTTTGGACTTGTTTGGGACAACCATAAGCAATGACAAGTTTCTCGAGCAGTTGAAGCGTTGAGGCTTGATCTGCACATTTGCAAGAATAAACAAGCAAAAGTCCTGAATAGGTGTCCACTGTAATGCAACAATATCTCACTCCATTGTTTCCCTGGGGCAGGGGAACGATGAAGTCAATCTGCCAGATCTCTGCAAGCCTCTTATCCCTTTTAATTGACCCGGTGGAGTACTTTTGCAATGGCCATTATCGCAATTCTCCACACACTGTACAGTTTCCTATTACAGTCTTTATCATGTCCATGGATATAGGCAATCCTCTCTGCTTTGCCCATTCATGTGTTGCTTTCTGCCCTAAATGTCCAGATTGCTTGTGGGCCCAGTTGGCCAAGTTCATCAAGACAGGATCAATTGGCACAACTGCCTTCACTTTGGCGATTTCATCTGCAACTCTGTTATAGTTCTCAAAGTCTGGGATTAAGGACACATGTGCATCAACATGCCCCACTTTTATGGTGCGGGAGTGAGCTTCCTTCCAGATGTAGTCCCAGACTTCCTTGCCTCCCCACACCACCTTTCCATGAATCATCCATTCATTGGACTTCCACATGGGCATCCAAGTTGTCAGTGCTTTAAAAACCGCCCAGATGTCAGTGTAGATAGTGACATGGGAAGAAGGATCCTCCTGAAGATTCATCACTACAGCTTTCAACTCTGCATACTGACTGGACCCTCCAATTCTGGTCTCCTGCAGGACTGTGTCTGTACTTGAGTTGTAGGCTGCTGCTGTCCATTTTCGCCCAGACGAGGTGACTATGGCTGAACCATCAGTGAACCACGCTGACTCTTTTGTGTCTTCCAACAGAGACTCAAAGGCTGGACCCTCTTGAATGGGAGGTGACTGCAGCACAGGAATTTCTTCTTCTGGCTGGGAGCTGGTAAAAGTAACAAGCCCTGCCAACTGTTTTGAAATGTCTCTAACATCCCCAGCTGCAATACCCCCTCTTTCTTGAAGGTACTACTTCCAATTCATCAGTGTCTGGTTCTGGGCTACAGCTGCCCTAGTGGTCAGTACATTATCTCTCACCCATCCTGCTATTGGCAATGCAGTATGGATGGTGACTGTGTCCTTTCCTGTAATGGTCTCTACATGTTGAAGTGCTGTGTAGGCCCCAAACAGGTACTTCTCTAGGGGCATGTATCTCTTCTGTGCCCCTGTCAGTTGTTTGGACCAAAATCCAATGGGTATTGCTCTCAGTCCTTTCTTTTCATTTGACTGCCACAAACTCCAAGATATGGTACCATTCTGCTCCACTACATCCAGCTGAAATGGTACTCCCTGTCTCACTAGCCCTAATACCTGATGCTGCAAAATAGCTTATGCAGTCCGCTGCTCTGAACCCCATGAGAATGAGTCTTTTTTCTGGGGACATTATATATAGGCCTCAGAATCATTTCAGATGTAGGATGAATGATCTCCAGAACCCCACAACTCCAATGAACTTCTGTGCCTCCTCTTTGGTAGTAGGGGGCGACAGCGCCTGGATAGTTTGCAAACTGTCTCTGGAATTTTCCTCTGTGGCCCAGTCCACATCTTTCCCAGGAATTTCACTTCTGTAGCAGGTCCTTGGACCTTGTCAATAGCCCACCCTCTGTTCTCCATGTGCTGTATCAGCTGGTGCAGTGCTTCAGTTACATCTTCTTTTGTTCCAGAAATCATGATGTCATCAATGTAGTGAAACACAGCGACTTTCAAACTTAGGGTACTTAAATCTCGGGCAATCAGTTCATGACAAATCGTTGGAGAATGAACATAGTCTTCAGAAAGTGCACTGGAGGCCGTCCCACACCATAGCAAACTGGTCTTGACACTCTGGGTCTATCAAAATCGAAAAGAAAACTTTAGCTAGGTCTATCACAGCATGACATTCTCCTGCCTCTTTAGCAATTTTCTCAACAACTGAGTTAATATCAGGTACAGCTGACTTCAATGGAGGAGCCACTTTGTTTAGACCTCTGTAATCCACAGTCATTCTATATGTCCCATCAGGTTTCTTTACTGGGAACACCAGAGATGAGAAAGGACTTATAGCAGGTCTAAGGATCCCTATACTCAACAGTTCTTAAATAGTCTCAACTATCAACAGTATCAACTAAAGCCATCAGATGTTTAAGAGAAGACAACTTCCCCCACCATACAGTGACAGGTGCATATGGGCGTGGGTCTCCTGCTGACACTGCCCTCACTGCTATAACAGGAGACTCACCTTCCTTTCATAAAGGATAAGGAACCTCCCAATCCCCTTTTAAGATTCTCTCTAACTCCTCCCCAGGATAAAGGGATTTGGGTTTGGGTTCATGTTCAGTTTTGGGTTGGGGCTAACAGGAGGGGTCTGTTCTCTAAATCTAGGCTAATTTTATATTCACTAGGAGTAGTGTTTCTAACCCTGACAGTTTTCCCCACTAAATGTTTCCACCTCTTCAGGATTTCTGCAGTAGAAATCCCATCTATCTCATCTATAGGTACTCCTGCCTTTAATAGGTCCACCCACATTTGTTTCCTAGAGATAACTAACCTGGTTTTCTCTTCAACTTCTGTCTTCTCTCCCACATTCCCTTTCTTCTCTGTTTTTTTCTGCCTGTATTCTTCCTGTCTGGCCTTGACCTTATCTACTGCCCTGACAGGTTTTGTTTTAGTCTCCTCGAGTTCCCCCAACTGGTTTAAAAGGGTAGTGGCTTCATGAATCTTGCTGTTTAATCCCAGGCCTCCCAGCAAGGACAATAAATGAGCCCTGCGATTAAATGGCGGAGACTTCAGATCAGAGCACAGAGCAGACGTAAAGGGTTCCATATCTGGACCCATCCATTTTGGACATGTATTTAAACTGGATATACACCCCATCTCACGTAACCTGGAAATACTCTCTCCTATTGATCTCCAGCAGTAGGCATTTTCCAGGTTAGAAGGACTAGCGTATACTCAGACTATTCCATCTCTCACAAGGTCTAACAGTGAAAAATTCACACTAAACTCTTGGGCTTTTCGCATTGCCTGACGCAATTGTGGATCATGGGTTAACACTTCCATAGCCACTGCTCCTTACCTGACAAAACAACACTGTCTGCCCTTCATTCCACAAGCGTAGGAGCCAACTCAATAGGGGCTCGCCTGACCTTTGTATTATTTTGCCAGCTTGTGGAGTTCAGTTTGAGTAAACTCCAGTACTACTTCAAATTCAACATCTCTAGGGTTGCAATAATGCACCTCCTCATCTGCCATATCCTCTCTATTATGCTGCCTTTTCCTATGCTTAGTAATGAGAGGTTAGGCACACTTTTTCTTTCCCATTGGATAATCATCATCAGAAACAACAAACTCTATCTCCTCATCCTCACTATCATTTGAGGAGAGCACATCCTCACAATCCCAGTTTTGGGATGTGACAATGGCACGTACCCTGGCTTTACTAACAGGTTTACGGCCCTTCCTTTTCCTTAAGGCATTAATTGGTTTGGTCATGAGGGCTGCACACTGCTCTTGCAAATCATCAGTCCGACTAGCAGTTGAACGAACACACTCTGAAGCAACTGCTAGCTGGTCTTTTAATACCTTAACTTCTGCCTCTGCCTTCTCCCTTCTATGTGATTCCGTATAAATAGCATGAAGGAAATACCAACTCACTGTGGACACTGTTCTCTTCTCTTTTTTACTTAAATCCAACCCCTTAAGGTTAAAATATACAAAATGAGGAGTGGTATGGGTGCCTGGCAGGATCGACAGTCACCGGAAGTTCAGGAGTGGTGGCACCCTCTGGATCCAGAAGCTGAAGAGGAAGCTGGAATGCAGAGAGGACCCGGAGCCACAGCAGGTAAGGAAGCAGGTAAGTAAGCAGGTAAGTAAGCAGGACTGGAACCAGGAACAAAGCAGCAGGTAGTAGCCTGGAACGCTGGACTGGAACCAGGAACAAAGCAGCAGGTAGTAGCCTGGAACGCTGGACTGGAACCAGGAACAAAGCAGCAGGTAGTAGCCTGGAACGCTGGACTGGAACCTGGAACAAGGCAGCAGGTAGTAGACTGGAACACTGGGCTGGAACCAGGAACAAGGCAGCAGGTAGTAGACTGGAACGCTGGACTGGAACCAGGAACAAGGCAGCAGGCAGTAGACTGGAATGCTGGACTGGAACCAGGAACAAGGCAGCAGGTAGTAGCCTGGAATGCTGGACTGGAACCAGGAACAAGGCAGCAGGTAGTAGACTGGAACGCTGGACTGGAACCAGGAACAAGGCAGCAGGGACTGGAACGCTGGACTGGAACCAGGAACAAGGCAGCAGGTAGAAGACTGGATACAGGTATCAGACTGAGGGATGGTCAAACAAGCCGGAGGTCGGTATCGGTCGATCAGCAGAGGTACCAGGGACAACACAGAGGGATGGTCAGGCAAGCCAAGAGGGTCTGGTGCAGGCGGAAAGTAGGATGGTCTAACAGGAAGCCGGGTCAGATAGCAGAGTACACAGGTCAGATCAGGTTAAGGCACACGGAATGCTGTAGAGCAGACAGCGGGGATAGAGTGTGACAGGCTGGTTTAAATAGCCCGCCTGGCACTAGCGGGAGTGCGCGCGCGTGCCCGTGCGTGACAGCACCCGTGAACGCGCGCGCATGCGCAGTGGAACCCCAGGCCGTATCCCCCTGCGTCTGGATCGCTGATTACTGGCAGGATCTTCATGACATTGCCCCCCCCCCAAGGGGCAGCCTCCGGATGCCCCTTTGAAGGAATTTCTCCGGATGGGCTCTTTTAAAAGATTGCAAAAGATTTTCAGCATGAATATTATCCTCGGGTTCCCAAGAATTTTCTTCTGGGCCGAACCCCCTCCATTTTATCAGAAAATGATTTTGGTTGCCTCTTCTCCTATGGTCCATGATAGCTTCCACCTCGAATTCTTCCTCCCCATCTACCAAAATTGGATCAGGAGGATCCGTGCTTCGGCCTGGAAATGGGTTAGAAACAGAGGGTCTGAGTAGAGACACATGAAATACTGGATACACTTTTAATGAATCCGGAAGTTCAAGTTCGTATGCCACCTCATTAATTCTTCGCTTGACAGGAAATGGTCCAAGAAACTTGGGACCCAATTTCTTTGATGGGCAAGCCATCCTGAGATTTACTGTAGACAACCATACCTGGTCCCCGGGTGTAAGTAACAGCTCACCTCGTCTCTTCTTATCAAAAGTTGCTTTATTATACTCCTGGGTCCTGGTCATGGTCTCCTGCAAAACTTGATTGTTGGAAGTGAAGAAGTCCAACCTCTCCTGAACTGCAGGTACTGCGCACTCTGGAAGAGAATTAGGCAGAAATGAAGGGTGAAAACCATAATTTGCAAAAAATGGGGTTTGTTTGATAGCGGAATGAATAGAGTTGTTGTAGGCGAACTCAGCCAATGGAAGAACAGAAATCCAATCATCTTGGGCAAATGAAGAGAAACAGCGTAAATATTGTTCAAGAGTCTGGTTTGTTCTCTCTGTTTGCCCATTAGTCTGGGGATGATAAGCAGATGAAAATGAGAGTTCAATCTTCAATGTTTTGCACAGAGACCTCCAGAATCGGGAGGTAAACTGTACCCCCCGATCTGAAACGATATTAACTGGTACCCCATGGAGCCTGATGACTTCTCTAATGAATGCCTGTGCCGTTTCTGTAGCTGAGGGGGTGCCCTTCATTGGGACAAAGTGGGCCATCTTCGACAACCGGTCTACTGTGACAAAAATTGAGGTGAAGCCCCCAGCCGGAGGTAATTCCACAATAAAATCTATAGAAAGCATCTTCCAAGGCCTATCTGGGACAGGTAATGGCTTTAGCAAACCCCATGCCTTGGTCCTGTGCCCCTTGTTCCTGATACAGGTGGTACAGGATTCAACAAATCTCCTACAATCCTCACGTAACTGAGGCCACCAAAAGGTACGCTGTACCAGATCAGTAGTCTTAGCCACTCCAAAATGCCCAGCCAATGCATGGTCATGACAGAGTTCTAGTACTGAAACTCGTAGTTCTTCAGGTATAAAGATCCTATTCTCGTGCCACAATAACCCATCCTTAACTTGGAGTTCTGACCTAATGGAAGATCCCAACTCTGCGGAAGTCTGCTTAATCTGGGAAAGCAGGTCTCCCTGAAGCAAAAGAAAATTCCCCGGGGACAGAATGGTGTCCGGAGGGGAAAAAAAAAAATCATATTTTAACAAACGTAACACATTGGGTATATGCGGTGAAGGCGTTGGGGTGTATAGTATATTCTGTGCAGGATTTTGAATTGGATTAACTTGTCCCTAGTTGCAACTAGTGGCTGAAGCGGATAATCCCACATGTCTTTCCAGTCTTCATTGTCCAGCTCCTGCACCTCCGCTTGCTACATATCACGCAACCCATCCAATACAACCTGAATGGATGGCAGCAGTGCTCGGTATATTTGAGATAATGGCTTTGAGAGTTCAGCATCGTTTAGCAGAGTTTTGAGATCGTCATGCTCCATCTGGAGCTGGACCAATTTAAATTGTGAGTTAAAGGCATGACGGAGCTGAAGGAACCTGAAGAAGAAAGAATTTGGAAGTTGGGATTTGTTTTTCAATCTGTCAAATGTGAACAACCCAGAACCATCGCAAATATCCTTCAAGTATTTGATGCTCCTGCTGGCCCATAGTCCGGGGTCTTGTAGAGAGTGAAATTCCCTCAGCCTGGGATTACACCAGAATGGTGTACTAGGGGACCATATGGTTTTCACCAGGTTAGGTTTTATTACCACCGTGTGCCAAGCCCTGATAACCGCTTTCATAGCCTGTGTTAAAAGTATCAGAGAACCCCCCACCCCCCTATAAGATCCCAAATGTGCCGCCTCCAGGACTACTGATGCACTGGTATTGTTCAAGACCAGCCAAATGTGGGCATGAGTGAGCATTGCTGCCAAGTAGTACATGTGAAAGCCAAGGCAGGCAAGTCCCCCCCGTGTCCAAGGCCTGCGTAGAATTTTCCTGCTAAATCTGGCTGGATGTGATTGCCACAAGAAGGAAGCTACTAGGGAGTCTAATTGTTGTAAGAGGGTTTTAGGTTTCCAGACCGGGAATGCCTTAAAATATACAATAGAACTGGAAGCAGTTTCATTTTAATTAAATTCATTTTTCCTATAAGAGTTAGTGGGAGATTTGACCAGGCCTTTAACTTAGTTTTACACCACTGCAGCACCGAGGACAAATTAAGTTTACTTAAATCCTGATTATTGGGAGAGATATTGATCCCCAAGTATCTAATGGTACTTGCCCATTGCAGAGGTAAATTAGAATTACTCAGCTGCTTCGCCCCTGGATCTATGGGAAGAATGAGTGACTTGCTCCAGTTGGTGTGGAGGCCAGAAAGAGTTGCAAAGCGATCCAGAATCTGGAGCGCCGCGGAAAGTGAAGGGCCAGGGTCTTACAACAATAGGATTAGATCGTCAGCATATGGTGCTAGTTTCTCAACTATTGAGCTGACCCGGATCCCAGACACCTCATCTGACTTCCGCAGGGCCTCCGCCAAAGGCTCCATCACCAGGGCAAACAGTGAAGGGGAGAGAAGACACCCCTGCCTCATCCCCCTCCTATTTGGGAAGGAGGGCGAAAGTTTGGTGTTCAATTTAAAATAGGCCTTGTAATGTGAACTGATCCATTTCCGGAAGGTTGGGCAAAAGCCGAAACCCTCGAGAACCTGCATCATATATGACCATCTGACTGTGTCGAAGGCCTTATCTATGTCGAGGGCTATCAAGACCCGAGAGGCGTTCTCCTCAGTTGGGAGCTGAAGATGTCCATAGATGTGCCAGGCAAAAGCCGGTCTGGTCTATATTGACAAGGGACGGTGACACCTGTATAATACTATTGGCTAGCACCTTGGTAAGTATCTTAAGGTCATAATTCAGTATTGATTTGGGCCTGTAGGATGAACAACAAAGGGGGTCCTTCCCTGGTTTGGGTAGCAATACAATGTGTGCCTGGTACATACTGTCTGGAGTTGAGTTAGCCTGGGGACCAGTAGGATCGCGTAGGTTTTATACCATTCCCCTGGTAGTCCATTCGGACCCGGGGATTTGTTGTTGTGTAAGGAGTAGATTGCATTTTCTATCTCTTGGCGCATTAAGGGCTTATCTAGTGTGTCCCTGTCCTCCTCAGAAAGAGAAGGCAAGGTGATTCCCCCCAATTCCTCAAGTATGGCTTCAACCGGGGTAGGGTTCGGTTTGTCATATAATTTGTTATAGAAAAGATGAAATTCCTTCAGTATACCCTCAGGGTCTCTAATTTGACCACCCATGGAAGTTTGGATCCTAGGAATTACTGTTTGGAGTGAGGGTTCTGCCTCCAGGTTGGCCAATAGTTTACTATTCTTGTCCCCTGATTCGAAAGGTTTGGCAACAAACTTCAGTGTATCAGATTGCACCAGCAAGGTGTAATGGAGCTTCAAAGCTCTTCTCGCTTGGGCTAGAGAGGAATAGTTTTCAGGTGTGGGATGCGCTGTGAAGAGCTTCAACGTAATTTTTTCATCTTGTTCCAATTTGGGTGGTTTGTGTTGCAAAGCCGGATCTCACTGCCTTAATAGCGGAGACATATTCCTCTGGGGCATGAGCCTTGCCTGCCTCCCAAATCACATCAAGAGAAGTTGAACCCTCATTGAGTGTCCAGTATTCTGTAAGTTTGGGTCCCACCACCTCCTGGATTTGAGGATTGTCTATCCAATGTGACGCCAACCTCCAGCATCCCGCCTCATGGGAGGCGCCAAGGGTCAAGCATAACTCCAATGGGGAGTGATCTGAAAGGCCTGCCGGCAGGTAGGTGGCCTCCCCAACTGGGGACATTGTTGAAGCAGACCCAAACAACAAATCTATGCGTGATTCCAATTTATGTGTAGCTGAGATATGCGAATAAATCCTGTCCTCCGGTTGCCTCCACCGCCAAAGCTCTTGAAAAACAAGAGTGTCTGCACATAGTACCAGTTCAGGTTGGGCAGATCTAAGAGGGTTAGAAGTGTCCTTAGTATGATCTAGGATGGCGTTAAAGTCCGCCCGACTATAATTGTGTGGACCTGTTGGGGGGCGAGTTTCGTGAAAATAGTATACAGGACGGGGGGATCAAACGGAGGAGGGATATACACATTAACCATCGCCCAGCATTGAGCATACATTTCAAGAATTAAAATAACATAACGTCCCCTAGGATCAAGGAAAACCTCTTACACCAAGCAAGGTAATGACTTGCTCAGTAGAATAGTCACCCCCCTCGCATAGGAGGCATGAAACCCCTGTTTAACCCATGCCTCTTAAGATCTAGGAACTTACTGCCTATGAGGTGAGTTTCTTGCAGAAACAGTACATGAGGTTTATGAGACTGCAGAAATGTAAACAACAGAGAGCTTTTCACTTTGTCATTCAGACCTCTAATATTCCAAGAGATCAACTTCAGATCTGCACCCATTTAAGATTTGGAAACATTAGGAGCATAGAAGGCCCATACCCAACCGTGTCCCGCCCGGAGGCCAGAGGCAGGGGTAGTCCAGATGATGTTGCCGTCCGGATATTCTGAGGGGAAGAAAAAACATAGTCCAGCAAGAAAAACAGTGTAAGAAACCTGGGTAAACTTGGTAACCTATTAAAGGTATATGTAACTCCCTACCGCCTGACATAAACCCAACTGTTGCCAGAGCAGTATCAATCCTAAAACTTGATAGTAGTAAATGCCTACTTGAAGCTCAGAGTTCCAGGGGGATTCCCAGCTCATGTTCAGCCTATAACAGTAGGCGAGATTGAGGGGACATGTATCCTATCACGTTAAGAGGGATTGGGAAATAATTTCTCCAGGTGGATAGAGAGCACCAGGTCTTCCACTTCTTATAAAACAAACAAACCGTGGGGGTCAAGTGTGAATCACGTTTCGAGGTACCTCTGAGGTAGCTCCGGGGTTTACAGGAAATTTTAGTAGGATACAGCAGGCAAGGATGTGGGAGATCCGTGCATCAGGTAACTTTGTGGGAAGAGTCCTTCATTGCAAGGTGATCAGCCAGTCGTCAGCATCCGCTGGGTTGTCAAAGAACCGGATTGCTTCCTCATGCTGGACCCACAGGTGGCTGAGGTAAAGCATCCTGTATTTTTATTTTCTTATCTATCTATGAACATCATTGAAGGTTTTTCTCTTCTGTACAAGTCAGCCGTAAAGTCAGGGAAAAGAAGAGTGGAGGTGTTGTCATATTTGAGTGTGGGATGTTTGTGGGCTTCAGAGAGAATCCTGTCCCTGTCCCGATAGTTAAGGAAGCCGACCAGAAAAGGCCTGGGAAGGTCCCCTGGGATGGCACGGCCCGTAGGCACCCAATGGGCCCTTTCAACCATGTAGGTAGGAGGGACACCCGAAGGCCCAGGATATTTTTAAAGAACTCCTCCACAAATTTAGCCGGGTGATCCCCTTCCACTTTCTCAGGCAGCCCCAGGACTCTGATATTGTTGAGCCTGAGTCGGTTTTCAGCATCGTCTGACTTTGCGACAAGGGACTGTACTGTACGCTGCAGCTCAGCAATGGAGGTGGCATGGGTGGCTGTAAGATCTTTGGTGGCTGATACTCTGGACTCAGTTTCGGTCATTCTCCCCCTTATTTTGTTGAGGTCATTCCTTATAAGATTACACTCCTCAACAAGGTGGTCGATGTGCACCAGCAGCGAGGTCCTACTCTGCTCGATTGCAGCAAGGATCATGGCCGTACTGTTTTGAGATAGCGGGGCTGACTCTTCCGTCACTGGAACCTCCCCAGGACCCAGGATCTCCAATTCAGCCAACAAGGCCCGGAGTGGTCCGACCAGAATGGGATCTGACTGTGGTGAAGGGGTGGCGGTAGCCGGGGTGGTGATGATCCTAGCGGCTTTGCAATTTCTCTTCCCCTTTTTTGAGGAGGAGGACATCTGATAAGTCTGCAAAGGGGACCCCTACAGAGGAAAGGAGTTCGTGCTCAGAACAGCGTCCAGGAGGCAGCTGGGGGTAACCCAAGTTGGCAGCAGGTGTTGAGCACCGGAAGATCACAGGCCGGATAGGCAGTCATTAGTCACCAGCAGCCCCCCACCTCTCAACAAACACCCAGGCAGAGGCTGTTCAGTGAGGATGTTAGGCTGGGAGTACCAGGTTAGGGAAGGCCCAAAACAGTGGTAGAGAGGCAGAAGGATGGCCAAAGACACTAGGCCCCAGGAAACAACAGCCGGCCCACACAAGCAGTCTCTGCTGGACAGTACTCCAGATTACGGCAGGGAGGTGGATAGATGGTGAGGCAGGTGGGAACAGCAAGGTCCACGCTCCCGAGCCAAGGCCAGCCATGGCGCACTACTGTGGGGCAGCGGCCCAGGAAACAGCGTTGATCGACAGGCCCATTAGTCCACACTAGGCCACGGCCACCACGAGCAGTCTTAGTGGCCCGGCAGACTACTGGACCATGCCAGGCAGGTGGAAGGGCAGGCAGGATGATGGATGGGAGTCCCTTACCTCGCATCCAGAACGAGATCAGCTTGCTCCAGCAGGGTACAGGCTGGCAAGATGGCCACAGGTGTGTGATAGCTATGGCGCCCTAGATGGCCACTGACAGAACCTCCTCTCAATATTGGCTCAGGATGCAGCAGGGGACAGAGAGGAACAGGCAGGCAGGTTAGCAGGTCTTTTTGGGTGGTTAGATGCACGGATAGCAAAGGATGGTATTTAGTATTCCCGGAGCTCTTCTCAAACACATCCGCCGCCGCTCACATCCGGGCACACCCCCCATGCTTGGTTGTTTTTAAAGGATTTTTGATACCAATAAAGCCAACATTGCACTGTGTGGGTGTGCAGCCATTCTTCTTTTAGTTTCAATTTGATCTCTGCTAGCAGTGGCAGGGCGTGCACTCCACGGCCTGCATCATGTTTTGTGGATTATGGCCTGTGTGACTCACCTGTGAGCAGTGGTAATCTTGTTACTTGATAAGTTATAGTTGTTAGCATGCCAGCGGGTGCCGGCTGCTTAACAGCCAGCTATTACTTTTAATTTTCTTGCATACAGTAATCTGTTAAATAGCACATGGCTAGACCACAACTTATTTAACAAATGAATTTATTTATTTTGTGAACTGACTTTAAAATTTGGTTTCTGCTGTATTTACCATGTGTTTTTTTTTTATTTTTGTGATAAATACCACATAAACTGACAGTGAATTAACTTTTTCAATATTGCATGCAACATTTAGATCAAATGAGTCAAGTGAACCAAATATTGCATGCGATATTGTTTAGTGAATTGAACCCACTATCCATGATATCAAGTAAAGTAAGGTAATTTGCATGGACCAAACTAGATG
Organism: Aquarana catesbeiana; assembly: GCF_042186555.1. Taxonomy (NCBI): domain Eukaryota; kingdom Metazoa; phylum Chordata; class Amphibia; order Anura; family Ranidae; genus Aquarana; species Aquarana catesbeiana. Next base: position 552,483,773 of record NC_133324.1, read on the forward strand.
TTCCTAGATGTGTTCAGGGGTGATCTTAAAATTAGACAGGCTTGCTTTTGCATTTCTGCTCTGCAATTCCAGAAGGGTAAGTTTTTAAAACAGATATTAGGACTTAACAGAATGCTGTTGTTCGTGATAAGCAGATATCCCAGTTTCATTTGCTTAAAGCAGTAAATAAAAAAATTTAAAAAGTTAAAATTAAAAAAAAAGTATTATTCTGTGTATAGCACGTTACCAATCCTTAAAGAGGTGCTCCAGGCTCCCCCCGAAAAATTAAAAGTCAGCAGCTACAAATACTTAGTTGTCCAAGGTTGTCCAAGGATCCCGCACTGTCCTCATCCAGGTCTGTTTTTCACTGCTCTTCGGGTTCCCAGCACCAACATGTTAACTAAGGGAAACCGGCTGTGACTCCTTGCGGCTTCACAGCCCGCTTTCCACTGCGTATGCGCTTTTTGAATTGTCCCGCAGCCTTCTGGGACCTGTGATGTGTCCCAAAAGGCTGCAAGCAAAAAGGGGGATGGAAATCCTGTCAAAACCAGGTACCCGAACCCAAAAAAAAATGTTGTGCCAAATGTGGAATAGGAGGGGGGAAGGATTACATAAGGTGGAACTTCCCCTTTAGGGTGAAGTTCTGCTTTAAACTGGGGAGAAGGTATAATTAGATGCACTAGCAGAGCCGGCTCACATTGGTCTGACATGCGCTCTGACTTCCAGAGCACAAGTCGCATGACATGTCAAAATCAGTGGTTCCCTATGAGAGCCGTCTTAACTGGTGAGAGCCATCTTAACTGGTCTGACTTTAAAAATGCTCCCTGCACTATTTTTATCCGACTTGGGAACAATTTCAGCCCATTAATTTGAATGTAAGTCGCATTCAAGTCGGATCATCATCTTAACTGATCCAACTTGTAGCAGGCGGCTTGTGCTCTGAGAAACTTTTGGGGGAACCATGCAAAAATGAAAAAAAAGGTATGGTCCCCCTCCGCAAGACTATACCAGACCCCTCAGTCTGGTATGCATTTTGAGGGGAAACCCACGCCAAAAAAATGTAAAAAAAACGGCGTGGAGTCCCACCAAAATTCCATACCAGACCCTTATCTGAGCATGCAGCCCGACAGGTCAGGAAAGACGGAACGGGACAAGCGAGCACCCCTCCCCCTCCTGGACTATACCAGGCCACATGCACTTAAAATTAGGGGGATGGGTGCTTTGGGGCAAGAGTGTCTCTGCGCCACCCCAAAGCACCTTGTGGCACGAGGGGGCGGAGTCTCTGTGTGACATCCCACGGATGGCCATGCCCCATGACTATATAAGAAATACCAGACACCGGACCTGAAATAACAGCGAAAGAGTCGGTGGATGATGAAGTCATCCGGGTCGGCGGAGGACGAAGTCATCGGTGGAGGGAGAAAAACTGGGTGAAGAAGTGGAGGGAGACGTTTTTTGCAATACTACACTTTTTTTTGGTGAATGGGTACAATGTACCCCATACTCATTCACATCAGGGGTGGCGGGATCTGAGGGGCTACAGTTTCTGATAAGCCCCCTGCCCGCAGATCCCCACAACCACTGCCCAGGGTTGTCAGGAAGAGGCCCTTGTCCCCATCGACAAGGGGACAAGGCGCTTTGGGGTGGGTGCACAGAGCCCCCCTGCCCCAAAGCACCTCCCCCATGTTGAGGGCATGTGGTCTGGTATGGTCCTGGGGGGGGGCGCAAGCTCGTCCCCCCCCTTTTCTGACCTGCTGGGCTGCATGCTCAGATAAGGGTCTGGTATGGTCTTCGGGGGGGCAACGCTGTTTTTTTTTTTTTTTTCCAATTTTGGTGTTGACAGGAACCATGAATCAGACTGAGATAGAAGTAAAGTTAAATCACACTTGTTTCATGTTCCAGACCTTGGAGACTATGGGACTCGGACCCAAAATGATCCAGAGGATTAAAACTCTGTACCATCACCCTACGGCGACGGTGGGAGTGAATGGAGTAATGTAAAATGGTACGAGACAGGGGTGCCCCCTGTCCCTGTTGCTCTTTGTCCTTACCATGGAACCTCTCCTGGCAACAATACGTGCAGACCCAGATATAAGAGGTATTAAGGTTGGTGAAGACGTACATAAAGTCGCAGCCTATGCTGACGATGTGCTGTTTTATTTATTGGACCACAATGCCCAAGTTAGTAAAAGCCCTGAGGGAGTACGGGGAGGTGTCCAACTTCCAAATAAATTTGGTAAAATCAGAAATATTAAACATAAATTTAAATAAAATAGAAACGGAGACATTGAAAAAAGAGTATAGCTTTAGATGGACTAAAGAACTAAGGTACCTAGGAATCAAACTGGCTAACTCAATCGAGAAGATATTTATAATAAACTACCTACCCCTGTTAGATGTAGTTAGATCTGACTGAAAAAACTTTGCCTGTAAGGCCCTCTCATGGATAGGCTGCATTAATGTCATCAAAATGGTCCTACTCCCTAAAATGACATACCAATTCCAGATGATACCGCTACCACTGCCTCTATATTATTTAAGAAAGTTAAAAAAAATAATAATGAGCTTCATATGGAAAAACAAAAAACCGAGAGTCTCCTTCAGGATCTTAAAACAAAAGAAAACAAATGGCGGTCTGGCTGTGCCGGATATCTAGAATTATTATAAGGCCGTAGTTCTGTCAAGAATGGTTGAATAAGCAAAGAGAGCAAATGAAAAAAGATGGGTAAAAATAGAGGAAAACCTCAGTAAAGCACCATTGGGAAGTATGATTTGGAATCCTCCACACTCTAGAATTTTAGAGTTGAAAATGTTTTTATTGTAATAAACAACAGAAAAAATAATACAATTGACATAAGATATGGTATATTGAGAGAACAACCAGCTAGCAAAATGGCTATTGCTCACAGCTAAACTAATAGTTATTAAGTCAATTATAATATAAATAAATCATGTCAAGTATCTGGATAAAAAATCAGAAAAGAGAAGGAAGTGAGTAAGAAAAAAGAGACAGATAAGAGAAGGGGGGAGGGGTAGGAGGGGGGGTTCTGCTGGCTGGGGTTGAGAAGGAAAGACCCCAGGTCCTCAGACATGGTCATGAGAACAGCTGGTATTCAAAGTTGTAGGGGGAGCTATACTCTGGGAGGTAGGAAGCAATGAAGACAGCGTATCTGAGGAGGAGAAGCGTCGCCAGACCGACCATAATATCGTGAATTTCTCATAGGTGTCATTGTCAAGCGCTAGCATCTCCTCCATACGCATAATATAATTCATGGTGGAAGTCCAGAGAGACAATGGGGGGATAGTGGTAGTCTTCCAAAAAAGGTGTATAAGTTGGCGAGCAGAAGACAGGAAGAAACGTAGGAGGTTGCGTTTTTGAGAGGCTATTGAACCTGGTAAGATAGATAGGAGAGCTATTTCGGGGGTCAAATGTAAAGGGTCATCGTAAATTTTTTGATAAACCTGGGATACCTGATTCCAAAGGGGCTGGATCCGATCACACTCCCACCAGACATGTAGGTATGACCCTGTCGTAAGAGAACAACGCCAACAAATAGATGAAGTTGAGGGGAAAATTTTCCTTAGAGAGGCGGGGTCCCTTTACCATCTCGCCATGACCTTATAGTTTTTTTCTTGAGAGTAGCATGAGATTGAGGACTTATGTGCAAAGTGGAATGCAGTTTGCCAATCCACTCTGGAAATGGTCTTTCCCAGGTCTGCCGACCATACTCTAGTGTAGGTCGGTAGGTCTTTCTGTGTGAGAGATTGAATAAGACTATATATATGTGATAGCAAGTGTCTAGGCAGTTCTTGCAATGAGCTGAGATGTTCAAAGTCAGTCAGGGGGCGATGGACCTGGGAGGAAGTGAAAAGATGTTTGGTAAAGGTAGAAAGGTGAATGGAAGTGAGCCAGTCTCGATTTCCCGGAGGAATATTTGGTGTTCCATTGTCTGGCCGAACGAAGTCATGTGCTTGAGGCCATGAGGAGCGGGAGAAAGAACCAATAGCGTGAGCCCCTATACCTTGTGGAAAGGCAGGATTATCGAAAAGTGGTGATAAGGGAGATGGGTCCGAAGATAGGATCTCACATAAACCTCTCTTATACCAAAGTACAAGGGCAGCTGTAGTTAAGGGTGATGAATCAGCCAAGGCTGATAAATTACGTTTATAGCCCCAGAGTAAGGCCCTGAGATCAACGGGGGACAAATCCTGTTCAACCATAACCAAAGCTTTTTGGGAGGGTCATGGGAACCAGTCAAGGATACGTGCCATTAATGTGGCTTTGTAGTAAAGCTCAAAATCAGGTAAACCTGTACCCCCTTGCAGTTTTGGCCGGGTAAGTAACTTGAATTTTTGTTCTCGATAATCCTTTATTCCACAGAAAGCAGATGGAAAGAGAGCGCAAAGTAGAGAAAAAGGATTTGGGTATTACAGTCGGAATGGTCTGAAATAGGTAGAGCAATTTAGGTAAGATGTCCATCTTGAGGGTGTTTATGCGTCCAAACCAGGGTATGGGTTTGTCTCCCCAAGAGGCCAGATCTTTACGGAGTCGGGAGAGGAGGGGGATGTAGTTCAGCATGAAGAGAAGTGAAAGATTGGTTGGTATGATTACGCCTAAGTATTTAATGTCTTTGGACTGCCAATGAAAAGAATAATTGGATTTGAGGGAGGACAGAGTGGGAGCAGGGAGAGAGATATTAAGTGCCTCCGTCTTGGAAATATTGAGTTTAAAATTACTTAAACTTCCAAAGCGTTGAAACTCCAAGAACAAGGAAGGGAGGGTAATATGTGGTTGGCGTGCGTAAATGAGTAAATCATCAGCGTACAGTGCAAGCTTATGGTGTGCGGATGGTGTGTGTATACCTTGTATGGAATCATTTTGTCGAATGGCACAGGCTAGGTCTTCCATTACTATAACAAAAAGAAGGGGTGAAAGGGGACAACCCTGACGAGTCCCGTTGGAGATATTAAATGCTGCTGAAGAAGTACCATTGACCAGGACTGAAGCAGAAGGATGGGAATATAGTGACATGATTTTGGAGATGAAAGGGGATCCCAACCCGATTTGCTCAAGGGAGAGTTTTAGGAAACGCCAGTTAACCCGATCGAAAGCCTTCTCGCCATCAAAGGAGAGAAGGCAGATCTGTTGATGGTGGCGTTGGGCATAAGAAATGAGGTTAATGGTTTTGGTAGTGTTGTCCCGTGCCTCTCTACCCGGGACGAAACCCACCTGATCCCTATGTATGATCCCGGGTAGAAAGGGAGAGAGGCGGTTGGCAAGGATTTTGGCAAAGAGCTTAAGGTCAATGTTTAATAGAGATATCGGGTGATAACTGCTGCATTGAGAAGGGTCCTTGTTGGGTTTCGGAAGAATGGAGACATTGGCTGATAGGAGTGCTTTGGAGGGGAGCGTGGTGTCATCAATGGAGTTGAAGGCCTTAGTGAGATACGGTACCAACAGTGGTGCAAAGGTTTTGTAAAAGCTCGGAGAGTAGCCATCGGGGCCTGGGCATTTACCCGGTTTCAATTCCTTGATGGCGCCTAGGAACTCCGGTTCCAGTAGGGGGCCATCCAAGTCTACGGACACCTGGGGGTCAAGCACAGGTAGTGCCGTTTCCATTATGTAGGTCTGCATTGGGTCTTGGGATGGAGGCAGAGAACTATGGGGGGGGGAAGTTTGCGGAAGATTATATAACTGAGCATAGTAGTCTTTAAATGGTGGTGGTGGATATGTCTTTGCAACTGAAGACTTTAGTCTGGTCAGATTTGGTGATAAAGGGGATAGGAAGACGTGGAGCTCTGGGGTGGATAACCCGTGCCAATTTATTGGCTATAGAGTAGTAGGATTTTCGGGCACGGTCCCTAGCTATGAGAGAGTGTGAGTCTAATAATTGGAGTAGATCCCTACAAGAGTTGGAAAGGGCAACAAAAGTGGAGGGGTCTAAGTTGGATTTGTGTAGGGATTCCAAGTCAGAAATGTTGGTCAGGAGGCGCCGGATGTCATCAGACCTGATTTTTTTTCAAACGAGAACCGTTTTGAATCAGAACACCCCTAACCACACACTTCAGGGCCTCCCATTGGTTGAGTGGAGAAGTTGTATCTGCTATAAGTTATGAATCGCTTTAGTAACTTCAGCGATGCATACCGAGTCCCGCAAGAGATTGTCATTGAGGCGCCAGGAGTGCCCCCTACGTGAATGTGGGGGTCTGGCGAAAGACAAATAAACAGGGGCATGGTCAGACCAGAGGGCATGTCCTAGAGAGGTTTGTAAAGGTGTATCTAAGAGGGATTGGGAGATGAGAAAAATAGTCCAGTCTGCTGTACGAGTTATGTGCTATAGAAAAGTATGTGAAGTCTCTGTCTGTAGGATGATGTATACGCCACACATCCACTAGATGGTAGGACTGTAATAGAGATTTTATGTGTGAAAGTGAGGTCGTGGACATGGAAGACTTACCAGTAGAAGTGTCGGCAGACGGGGAAAGAGCCGCATTGAAGTTGCCTCCAACGATAACACTAGAACCTCCAAAAGAGATCAGTCTGGCGAGGGTGGATGATAGGAAGCGCGCCTGATCTGTGTTAGGAGCATAAATGTTGGCAACTGTAAAGAGAAAATTATTAAATTTTAATTTGAGAAATATAAAGCGACCATGATCATCAACATGTGAGTCAATAATCTCAGGGTGAAAGGACTTATGAAACGCGATCGAAACCCCTTTGGATTTTGCAGCGGGATTGGTACTATGAAACCAAGTGGTATAATATCGGTTACGCATCATGGGTATGGAATCAGTCCTGAAATGAGTTTCTTGTAAGAAAAGAATATTAGTTTTCTGTTTATGGAAGTGATAGAGGATCTGACTAAGTTTCTGCAGGGTATTAAAGCCTCTACAATTGTAAGAGGCTAAACTAAGTGGTGGAGTAGTGGTCATATCAAGGTGGGTATAATGGGGAAAGGGAGAAAACAAAAACTATGGGAGTCCCTCGTGAGACCGCCCCAGCCAGCAGAGCAGGGGAAGAGGTGGGGAAACGGGGGGGGGGAGGATAGGTGTAAGAAAGTGAGTAGTGAGAGATATAAGAGATATAGAAATAGTCCTAGGAAGGAGCGAAGGAGGAGAGAGAAAGAGGAGAGAGAGCGTGGAGAGGGAGAGAGTCCCAGCAACCATAATTGTTAGGTCAGTATAACAGTCTGTCCTGAGAAGGTCAGAAGGGGGATACTGGGACCCTGATCCCTGCAAATTAAACAGTATACTGATTGAAGTAGGATAAACCACAAGGTGGTACCAGTCAAACAAAAATTGAAAAAAAGAAAATAAAGTACAATACAAAGAACTGTAAAGTATAAAACATCTATAAACCATGGTACGGTTCCAGGTAGGAGCACCGAGTATTCCTAAGGGGGGGTTAGTGTTTAGCATGGCGAGAGCTCCCGGAGTCCCGGGGACCACAGGGGCAATAATATGTGGGAAAAAACTAGGCTGTACATATAAACGTGGTATGCAGCAATAGGTATAAATAATAAAATAATAATAAAATAACATAATCATAATCAACATCAGGATGGAGGAAAGTAAAGGTTAATACAACATTATAAAACAGTTGAGTGTGCTATGAAAGCAATGGTGAGATGCAAACAGGCGCACCAGTCCCTGGTAAAAAAAGGAGGAAAAAGAATGGTAGTTCAAAAGTTGCAAGCCGGGACCTCTGGCGTAAAGGAACAGGAGAAACTGCGGGAGCAGTTTCACGGCAGGTAAAGACCGCGACAGTCCCAGGAGACCAGGGTGAATCTTCCTTACACAGCTTGTGAGCCATTAAACAGTTTTTGCGGAGGGACCTGGTATCTTCTAAAACATAAAAACCCCCAGAACGTGGGAAATAATAACATGAAAGAAAAGGTTGACATCTTCCAGATAAGGAAAAACCAGTAACAGGAACTGCTTGATGGAAGAAGCGTAGGAGAGTGAGGGCCATCAACAGAGGCTCAATGAAAGAAAATCCTCAGAGATCCAAGGTAGTGCAGGAGGTATTCCTGCTCATGTAGAAAAACAAGAAGGTAAATGACCAGCCGGTCTATAGGACCTCAATCATCAGGGTCTATGCGGGGTGAAGAACCAGGACGGCGTTTGCGACTTTGTTTCTGCCACTGAGGGATATACGGCAGGCCTGGTGTAGTTGGAGAAAAGGGCCAATCTGGCAAAGACACCTGTGGCAACTCCAGGGTGCCCAGGAATGCAGGGAGGTCACCCAGTGTGTGGAAAGTGGCAGTCTTACCATCATGGAACACTCACAGCTGAAAAGGGAAGCGCCATTGGTATTTCATCTGGCGTGATTGAAGAAGCTGTGTAAGAGGCTTCAGGGCCTTCCGCATGGTTAAGGTTAGACGTGAAAGATCAGGTAACAGCATCACTGGAGTGGTATTGAAAAGAATTGAGTCCTGCGTGCTGGCGGCCCGCAAGATGGATTCCTTAATGTTATAGAAGTGCACTCTGCAGAGCATGTCACGAACAAATGAGGGATCAGAATTCCTGGGGTCTGAGGTCCTGTGAACCCGGTCTAATTCAAGTGGGTTATCTTTGGGTAATTGTAAGAGCTGATTAAAAATGGCCATCACCGCCGCCCTCAAGTCCTTAGGTTCTACTGATTCAGGGATGCCGCGTATGCAGATATTATTACGCCTGTCTCTGTTTTCGATGTCGTCGAACGCAAGGTGCTGCAGCATGGTTGTGTGAGAGTTAAGTATTTCCTCATGCTTCTGAACAGAAGTATGGAGTATCTCTGCTGTGGCTTCAATATCTTCAAAACGAACACCAATGTCCCTTTTAAGCTCAGAGATCTCCTGTTTGTAGGTTTTCTCAATGCGGTGTACACACTGCTCAAAATCAGCTTTGGTAGGGAGAGACCGCATGTAGCTGTGCAGAGATCTCATCTGGGATTCTAGATCCCAGCCATCCTCAGAGCCCACGGATGCAGTGGAACAGCACCTGGAGAGTCTAGGAGGGGAGGCTTGAGTCACAGAGGTAGTGTGGGATGCCTGAGAACAGGCAATAGAGTCCAGGGCTGACTCGGAGCGGGCCGGGGATGGAGGCGCTGGCGCCATCTTGGATCTCGGCTGGTGCTGGGCCGCGGCTGAAGATCGGGTAAAAAAACTCCCCAAATCCCCTCCTGGACGAGATCCCCCTGTTCCCTGCTGGCCCCGGTATTTAGCTTTCCCCATTGGAGCCTTTATAACAGCCGGATTCAGATCAGAAACGCCCTGTGGAGCCGAGGAGTCCGGGAGCTAAGGTACAGCACGTCCTCTCACTCCATGCATCAGGCCACGCCCCCCCACTCTAGAATTTTAGATAAAAACACACATGTAATAACACGCAATGTATTTAAAATTTGGGATGGGGTATACAAGAAAATTAATGGGAAATATAATTCACCTTTATTGGCACTAAAGGATAATAATTTTTTTGCACCTGGATTAGGAAAAGAAGCACTATGGGGAAAGACACAATTAAGACAAATTATTAAGGAGGGCAAAATTATGACACTTCAAGAACTTAGATTTGGGAGGGAGACACGGGGGATAGATGAGTGGTGGTACCTCCAGCTGAGTCACTTTGTGAGTAAACTACCACATGCGATTAGGACAGGGGACAAATTGACAGACTTCGAGAGGCTATTTGATACGGAAGACCCGAGAAATATAGTTTCAAAAATTTATAAAATCTTGATGACAATGGAACAGCTGGAGATACCCCCATTTATAGGTAAATGGGAGAGTGAATTGGGCACAAAGAAAGATGAAAATACAATTAGGAGAATCTTGAAAATGATTTGCAACTCAGCAATAGATGTACGAACGGCAGAAATGAATTATTTAATGTATAAGTAGAAGTTATCTAACCCCAGAGATAACAAGTAAATATCAAATGGGTCGGCATATTGTTGGCGGGGCTGCCAGGAGGTAGGAACAATGGGGCACCTATGGTGGAAATGCCCCAAAATAAAAAGCTTCTGGAGGAAGATGCTCGCTCTAATTAAGAAAATAACGGGAATAGAAGTGGTAGAAGACCCCTGGGAGGTTTTGTTTCATGGGGGAGAAGGAGACATAAATAAATATAAGCGATCACTGGTCCCTCACCTCCTGAACGCCGCAAAGAGAATAATACCGAAGAGTTGGCAGAGGAGGGAGAGCCCTACGACATGGGAGTGGATAGACGCAGTAGAGGAAACATATAATATGGAGATTAGGGCAAGCTTGATAGAGGAAACAAGAAACGTGACGTTAGTGGCGTAGGAACGCTGGAAAAAATTTTAAAAAACGTGGTGCTATGCTAAAGAACTGAAAGCCTCGGACTAGAGAAGGAGAGTTGGGAAAATTAGACCTTGGAGAGATGGGGAAAGGGAGGGTGGTGGGTAGGGAGGGGGAGGGGGGTGGCTGGGGAATATAGAGAAGAATGTAATACTGTCAAATGACCCCGCGTAACCCCTTGTGGGGATGTGTCATTTCATTAGATATGCTACATTCTTGGTTTTAATTATTTTTGATATGGCAAAGTGTCACGATGATGAGACAAAGGAGAGAGGGATTGAAGAGAAATGAACTGCAAAGTTGATTTAAGCCTCTCAAAAGGGTCGTCTGAAGTGACAAGAAAAAAAAAAAAAAATCACACTTGTTTAATAATAATAATAATAATAATAATAATGTAAACAGAGTAAGCATAGTCAAAACAAGCCAGAGTTTAGTAACCGGATCGGGTAGTCAGCCAAGCAAATGTCAGAGAGCCAGAGATAAACGTATTAGTACAGCAAGCAGGATCAGGAGCCAGAAGGAACGTCAGCTGAGCAAGTCTTCAACAGGAACACAGGAGAAAAGTCTCTGTGATGTTGACAAAGGCAAAGGCAGAGATCAAGTGAGCTGGATGGCTTTAAGTAGGCAGCACTGACGAACAGAATCACCAACAGCTGGGTAACTGTGGAGAGAGAAGGGAGCTGGCAATTAGCTGACAGCTGAGCGGCCAGCTCAGAAAAGGAAGGGCTGAGCCCAGCCCTGACAGGCGTGGGGGTTGCTCCCTCAAGATACATATTTATAATATATATATAAATATATATGTTGAGGGGGGAAAAAGTATTTGATCCCCTGCTGATATTGTATGTTTGCCCACTGACAGATTAAATGATCAGTCCATAATTTTAATGGTAGGTTTATTTTAACAGTGAGAGACAGAAAAAACAACAAAGGAGGGATTTTGTCCCACGCCTCTTTGCAGATCCTCTCCAAGTCATTAAGGTTTTGAGGCTGACGTTTGGTAACTTAAACCTTCAGCTCCCTCCACATATTTATTAGGCCAATCCAGGACCTTAATGTGCTTCTTCTTGAGCCACTCCTTTGTTACCTTGGCCGTGTGTTTTGAGTCATTGTCATGCTGGAATACCTATCCACGACCCATTTTCAATGCCCTGGCTGAGGGAAGGAGGTTCTCACCCAAGATTTGACGGTACATGGCCCCGTCCATTGTCCCTTTAATGCGGTGAAGTTGTCCTGTTCCCTTAGCAGAAAAACACCCACAAAGCATAATGGTTTGTTACCTCCATGTTTGACAGTGGGGATGGTGTTCTTGGGGTCATAGCCAGCATTCCTCCTCTTCCAAACACAGTGAGTTGAGTTGATGCCAAAGATCTTGATTTTGGTCTGATCTGACCACAACACTTTCACCCAGTTCTCCTCTGAATCATTCAGATGGTCCCAGCTGCCTTGAGATCATCGACAAGATTCTCCCTTGTAGTTCTGGGCTGATTCCTCACCATTCTCACGATCATTGAAACTCCACAAGGTGAGATCTTGCATGGAGCCCCAGATCGAGAGAGATTGACAGTTATTTGTGTTTCTTCCATTTGCAAATAATCGCACCAACTGTTGTCACCCTCTCACCAAGCTGCTTGGTGATAGTCTTGTAGCCCATTCCAGCCTTGTGCGGGTCTACAATCTTGTCCCTGACATCCTTGGACAGCTCTTTGGTCTTGGCCATGGTGGAGAGATTGGAATCTGATTGATTGATTGCTTCTGTGGACAGGTGTCTTTTATACAGGTAACAAACTGAGATTAGAAGCACTCCCTATAGAAGACACCTGGGAGCCAGAAATCTCGCTGATTGATAGGGGATCAAATACTTATTTCACTCATTAAAATGCAAATCAATTTAAACTTTTTTCAAATGTGTTTTTCTGGATTTTTTTGTTGTTGTTTGGCTAATTGGCCCAATTTGGACAATTTCACTTAGGGGTGCACTCACTTTTTTTGCCAACAGTTTAGACATTAATGGCTGTGCGTTGAATTATTTTGAGGGGGCAGCGAATTTACACTGTTATACAAGCTGTACACTCACTACTTTACATTGTAGCAAAGTGTAATTTCTTTAGTGTTGTCACATAAAAAGATATAATAAAATATTTACAAAAATGTGAGGGGTGTACTCACTTTTGTGAGATACTGTGTGTATATTAGGGATGAGCCAAACACCCCCGGTTCGGTTCGCACCAGAACCTGTGAACGGACCGAAAATTTGCGCGAACTTTAGAACCCCATTGAAGTCTATGGGACTCAAACGTTCTAAATCAAAAGTGCTAAATTTAAAGGCTAATTTGCATGGTATTGTCCTAAAAAGGGTTTGGGGACCCGGGTCCTGCCCCAGGGGACATGTATCAATGCAAAAAAAAGTTTTAAAAATGGACGTTTTTTCAGGAGCAGTGATTTTAATGATGATTAAAGTGAAAAAAAAAAAATTAAAAGTGAAATATTCCTTTAAATATTGTACCTGGGGGGTGTCTATAGTATGCCTGTAAAGTGGCGCATGTTTCCCATGCTTAGACCAGTCCCTGCACAAAATGAAATTTTTAAAGGAATAAAAGTCATTTAAAACTGCTTGCGGCTTTAATGTGTAATGGAAATTTGTAAGTTCTGTATATAATTGTATTCTATTTTGTATGTATTGCACACTGCCCTCACTGTGCACACGGCACTAATAATGTTTTCAGTACATGTTTACATCCTTTCGAGTCCTGATTAGAATTAGCCTGCCTATGTAACCCCCCTTGTTACCATAAACGTACAATTGTAATATTAATGTGATAACTACGTAATCGTGTGTATAAAAACCTTCAACTGCGTCATAATAAAGCAGAACAGTTATTTGGAAAGATGCTGAGCGTATCTTTTGTGTCTGTTCCCTACTGCAGTAGTTATTATTCATTTGGAACCACTAATCAATATGAGGATAGGAGTTTCCTATCATCAATTTAACCAAGTCAAATGTAATGTCAGGTCCCGGCAATATGGATGAAAATCAGTGAGACAAGCGGCATGGGTACCCCCCCGCCAGTCCGTTACCAGGCACTTTGGGTCTTGTATTAATATTAAGGGGAACCCCACACCCAAATTAAAAAAAGGAAAGGCGTGGGGCCCCCCAGCCCTATATACTCTGAATAGCAGTATATGTATACAGGCGGTGCAAACAAGACAGAGACTGTAGGTTTGTTGTTAAGTAGAATCTGTTTGTAATTTTGAACTGGTACATTTTTAAAGTGTAGCTCCAGCCAAAAAATCTATTTTTAAGCTTTTTGGAGAACATAGGGAAGGGTTATCACCCCCGTGACATTTGTTTTGCTGTCTGTGCACCTCTTCAGAAGATTTCACCTCACTTTCTGTCCCAATGACAAATGTTTTTTGACAATTTGGGGGTTTTAGTGAAACAAGGATTGGTGATAAAGCATCAGTGGAGAGGAGACACGTTTTTCCCATATTAACTCTTACAGGAGAGAATTTCCCTACCTAGGGGTAGATTTCATCTCACTTCCTGTTGTCTCCTTCCATTTGCAAGTAGGAGTCGTTTGTAAGTTGGATGTTTGAAAGTAGGGCCTGCCCTATATACTCTGCAGAAATTAGGTGTTGGTGTTGCCACAACACTGTAAGCCCTCACAGTTACTCTTGGTGGGTGCAGGAACGGGCTCTGCTGTGAAATATTAGATCAAGAATTGTAATTACATGCACCTGTTAAACAGGGTCAGAAAAATTGGGCCTTTGGTGGTGGTGGTGGTGGTGCTGGTGCCACAACACTGTAAGTCCTCACAGTTACTCTTGGTGGGTGCAGAAATGGGTCCTGCTGTGAAATATTAGATCAAGAATTGTAATAACATGCACCGGTTGAACAGGGGCAGAAAAATTTGGCCTTTGGTGGTGGTGGTGTTGCCACAACACTGTAAGTCCTCACAGTTACTCTTAGTGGGAGCTGGAACGGGCCCTGCTGTGAAATATTAGATCAAGAATTGTAATTATGTAGAGAGAGAAAAGTACATTGGGCTTTGGACTTTTTTGGCACAAAACTCACTAAGGTAGATATAGGTTAAAATTTAATTTATTAAAGAATTTAAAAAAAAAGACTAAAGGTAAAAAAGGGGGATGAATACAGAAATTCAGGTATTAATCACACATTTACAGGTTATACACTACATACATAGCTTAATGGTGCAATAATTGATTGAGTGCTGATTGGGAATACCAATCCTATTGACATACGGTTATAGTATATTGGCAAATAAGCTATGGGGTGGTAACAGCCAGTGTCTGAAGTTTGCTCGTCATGTTGCACGCCGCAGGCGCTTCTTCAAGAGCACAGACCTGAATACTGTAATAGACAGAACATTGAATAAAATAGTGTATTATACATACATTTATCTAGGTAGATATAGTTAATAATATCATAAGTTACACAGTATTGCCAATAGTGCCCATCAGAGAGTGCTAATCCCACAAGGTCCGTAATGTTGTTGGATGTAATTCGTACACTATGGGGATGTGTGCAACATAATATGCACAAAAGTTGCCATACAATTATATGGTATGTAGGTCTCTAAAGGTAAGGTTGCTCATAACATACACTGTGGAAAAGGGAAAGGGGAGAAGGATGGGAAAGGGGAGGGGCATTGAATAATGGTTGATAATATATTGTAGATGTTGGGTGGGAGTACTATTAAAAATATAATACTGATAGTCTAAACAGTAGATGCACCCATTTGTAGTGTCCTATGGGGCTGGGTATTTGTGGTGTTTAGCTAGTCTAATCTCTAGCCATATATATTGAACCCATAAGAGGTATAGTACTCATGGTTTAATCCCATAAAAGGTATAGTGCTAGTAGTTTAGTCGAAGTGTGCTTATAGATAGTGTCACACAGGACTAAATAAATAGCGTGGGTCCTATATACATATAATTTAAGGTTTAAAAAGTATGTATATCTGGGGGATTGTCTGTGGAGGTTAGTGGATATAATCTAAAAGGGTCCCCCCTATAAATTACTGCATCTATTACAAAATCAATTACATTTAACTTACCATAATATTTAATTTGTAATTGTGTATCTAGACTGTAGGGATAAAAATGAAGCCAGCAGCCTCTTAGCTAGATATTTAAAGCATCCAATAATTTGCTAGGGTAGTCTCATAGAATCGTTTATCTGAAGACAATCCAATCTCAGTTTAATAGTCATATATATGATAGGTATTACAAATTGTATACCGCCCTTCACCGAAAACTAATACCTCCACCGCGCCCACTATGTTTCACAAACTGAATGTGAATGTGCTAAAAATCAAATTATGCAATAAACCACGTGGAGAGATAAATCCCCACACCCAATATGAAGCAGTCCCTTTAAATTATAATGCATATACTAAATATTAAATCGGAGATGTCTGTAAACTACCCAAATCCTCCCACAGACATCTAGGAAAAATAAGAGGCGCTTTCAAGCAAAAATCAAGTGCGTTAAACACAGTGATTGTGTGACCCCCTACACGTGTGTATAAACACTAATGCAAAAATGGGATCTTTAAACAAATCTAAACAAAATGTATATAAGTGTACATATACCAGCCAGATAAGTGGTCAAGTGTCTATCAACACAGTGATGGTGCGAACCTCTTAATGTGTATAAAACGTACATACAGTGTATTCTTAGGAAATTCATATCTCAATTTATATCCAGTGATATAATCTGTACTACCACTTCATATCATGCTGGACATGCAAACAAAACTTTCAAATAAAGTTCAAAAATTGTAAAATAAAAAATTGAAAAATTAAAAAATTAAATCAGTCCACAACAAAACGTGACCACACACGTGAGAAAAATGTGTCCAAATAAAGTGATAATAAATCTTGATAAAGGCACAGGTGATGTTGTGTCTCTTCCACCTCTCCTCTCGTGAGCAGTGATTCCACTCCCTCAAGACCTACACTCACCGACTTGATTTGCCAGCACTTTCATGCAAGGCAATAATCGCTTGTCTACCACACACCAAGGTAGTTGGATAAATCGTTGTTCCACAGTGAATGTTTCAAACCCGGTCCACATGAAAAAAATAATATGTGCTCCAATAGTGTAAACCAGTATCACACATTTATTAAAACCACTGCAATCTTCAATCAGTACACTCACATGTAAAATGATAAAATACAGCCAAAGTAAAGTGCAAATCACATCAAACGCAATTCCAGTGGATCCAAATAAAACAAGTGGTCACGGCGGACCCGAGGTGTGCTGGTGCCGAGTTACCAATCTCACCCCTCCCTTGGATGTCCTCCGTCCCTCCATGTAAACAATGCTCCTCTCCTTCAGTGTGGCTCACAGTGCTCAACGTCAAGTCTCACAGCCACGCCCCTGACATGTTTCGTCATAGGTTGACTTATTCATGGGATAGGCTGTGCTCCCTGCCACTCATCCCTTGGATATATATTGAGATATGAATTTCCTAAGAATACACTGTATGTAAGTTTTATACACATTAAGAGGTTTGCACCATCACTGTGTTGATAGACACTTGACCACTTATCTGGCTGGTATATGTACACTTATATACATTTTGTTTAGATTTGTTTAAAGATCCCATTTTTGCATTAGTGTTTATACACACGTGTAGGGGGTCACACCATCACTGTGTTTAACGCACTTGATTTTTGCTTGAAAGCGCCTCTTATTTTTTCCTAGATATCTGTGGGAGGATTTGGGTAGTTTACAGACATCTCCGATTAAATATTTAGTATATACAGTTTAATAGTCAGTCAGAAGATATGGTAAGATTGGGTAGGTCTTGCCTGTAAAGGAGGTTATTGTAGATCGGTAATCAGACTGCAGCACCAGAGGTATAGACCTAAAAAGAGAGGGAGATATGGTATAGTCAGCATGAGAATATGTATTTGTATATAAGAGTCCTTTGTCATTATAGAGGTTAAGTATTGGCTTACCTTTTGGGAGACCAAACTAATGAGGGCTGGGCGTCAGCAAAGTAGCTCCACACAGCCGCTCAATTCAGAGCGACTGGTCGTGTGGAGTGTAACACGAGAGAGGCTGCAGACGTCTCTTGTGCGCACGCCCCACTTGTGGTCACCAATCGGAGGAGCCGATGTGACATCATTCAAGCCGGCCGCTGATGCGCACTGCGCATGTCCCGATCCAGCGCGTCGGCAGGGCAACCGCCGATGCGTTGGAGGGGGAAGGAGCAGTCGCATCTAGGTATCCTGGATACCAGGGATACCGTGATGCGCCAATCACCCTGGCTGAGGGCGTGGCGCTGGGCACGCCCTCACGCATTCTGACTGACTATTAAACTGAGATTGGATTCTCTTCAGATAAACGATTCTATGAGACTACCCTAGCAAATTATTGGATGCTTTAAATCTAGCTAAGAGGCTGCTGGCTTCATTTTTATCCCTACAGTCTAGATACAAATTAAATATTATGGTAAGTTAAATGTAATTGATTTTGTAATAGATGCAGTAATTTATAGGGGGGACCCTTTTAGATTATATCCACTAACCTCCACAGACAATCCACCAGATATACATACTTTTTAAACCTTAAATTATATGTATATAGGACCCACACTATTTATTTAGTCCTGTGTGACACTATCTATAAGCACACTTCGACTAAACTACTAGCACTATACCTTTTATGGGATTAAACCATGAGTACTATACCTCTTATGGGTTCAATATATATGGCTAGGGATTAGACTAGCTAAACACCACAAATACCCAGCCCTATAGGACACTACAAATGGGTGCGTCTACTGTTTAGACTATCAGTATTATATTTTTAATAGTACTCCCACCCAACATCTACAATATATTATCAACCATTATTCAATGCCCCTCCCCTTTCCCATCCTTCTCCCCTTTCCCTTTTCCACAGTGTATGTTAGGAGCAACCTTACCTTTAGAGACCTACATACCATATAATTGTATGGCAACTTTTGTGCATATTATGCTGCACACGTCCCCATAGTGTACAAATTACATCCGGACCTTGTGGGATTAGCACTCTCTGATGGGCACTATTGGCAATACTGTGTAACTTATGATATTATTAACTATATCTACCTAGATAAATGTATGTATAATACACTATTGTATTCAATGTTCTGTCTATTACAGTATTCAGGTCTGTGCTCTTGAAGAAGCGCCTGCGGCGTGCAACATGTCGAGCAAACTTCAGACACTGGCTGTTACCACCGCATAGCTTATTTGCCAATATACTATAACCGTATGTCAATAGGATTGGTATTCCCAATCAGCACTCAATCAATTATTGCACCATTAAGCTATGTATGTAGTGTATAACCTGTAAATGTGTGATTAATACCTGAATTTCTGTATTCATCCCCCTTTTTTACCTTTAGTTTTTTTTTTTTTAATTCTTTAATAAATTAAATTTTAACCTATATCTACCTTAGTGAGTTTTGTGCCAAAAAAGTCCAACGCTCAATGTACTTTTCTCTCTCTACAAAATCAGTATAGGACGTGGCACACGTAACAACACAGGTATCCGCATGACCACTATGTGATGATACCTTAACACACTTAAGAATTGTAATTACATGCACCTGTTGAACAGGGGCAGAAAAAATGGGCCTTTGGTGGTGGTGGTGGTGGTGGTGGTGCTGGTGCTACAACACTGTAAGTCCTCACAGTTACTCTTGGTGGGTGCAGAAACGGGCCCTGCTGTGAAATATTAGATCAAGAATTGTAATTACATGTCCCTGTTGAACAGGGGCAGAAAAATTGGGACTTAGGCACTGGTGCCACAACACTGCAACCCCTCACAGATACTCTAGTTGGAGCGCAGGAACGAGCCCTGCTGCAAAGTATTGCATCAAAAATTGTAATTACACGCCTCTGTTAAACAGTGGTTGAAAAATTGGGCCTTAGGTACTGGTGCTGGTGCCACAACACTGCAACCCCTCACAGATACTCTAGTTGGAGCACAGGAACGAGCCCTGCTGCAAAGTATTGCATCAAAAATTGTAATTACACGTCCCTGTTAAACAGGGGCTGAAAAATTGGGCCTTAGGCACTGGTGCTGGTGCCACAACAGTGCAACCCCTCACAAAAACTCTAGTTGAGCGCAGCAACGAACCCTCCTTGCAAAATATTGCATCAAAAATTGTAATTACACGCCCCTGTTAAACAGGGGTTGAAAAATTGGGCCTTAGCCACTGGTGCCGGCGCCCAGAACCAAAAATATTCTTACAAGCTATCAGCATGATAAGAGGATAGTCACTCAGCATAACAGGATTGTGACAGACCTAGCCGGGAAAGAGACTTTTGGAGGGGACTATATGCTAGCCTCTTGCCGATCGATCGGGGGCCCTTGCATTTGGGGGAACGGTGCTCTTTGTGAGCTGTATGCCTGGGGACCCTTGAGGTGGTATTACTGTGGATTCGGGTCCTGGTCCCCCAGGACACACAGACTCTGGGGACCCTGGATTTGCCATATTGGAATAGTGGCTGATTCATAATGCTGGGGCAGATACTGTTAGGAGATGCTGATGTAAATTCCAACACCTGTCTGTCTATTGTCTGCTAAAATGTGTATTGTAAATAAGTCTACTATGGGATCTAAGAGTCATTAGATCCCCATTGTTATTTGTGTTAATTAACTCTGCTATTGTGTGAAGAAGAGTCTATGTTGATTGTGATAATGTTGATTGGATTTTCTGGACTACAAGACAGCCAGTCTGGCCTAACGGTCATGTCTGAGTCATCTAGGCTGTCTAAAGGGATTAGTTAATCAGCTCATGTTAATTAGGTTAATTAGGTTACAGCTGTATTGTTAGAGTAATATGAGCAGGAGGTCTGCACCTCCACTTTGAGTGTATAAAAGCCTGTATTTTGCAATAACGGATATTCCTGTTTGAACTTACATACAGCCTGCCTGGTGTTTGTTCTGAGCTATCACAACTGGGTTAGAACGGCACAGAGCTGTAGTTCTATTCCCGGAGCATTGGATGACCGAACCATCAGATGTTGCAATTTGATTCAATAGCTGCAGAGGAGTGTCGGGAGAGTGGAACCGAGCGAGCAAGGGGCTCGTTACAAGGATAGTCACTCAGCATCAGCATAGGCAGTCTTGAAGGGATCTGACATTTCAAAAAAAATTATTTGGTTACATCAGCATCAGGTGCTTGGTAGCTGGTGGTGATCCAAGACTGATTCATTTTTATGAAGGTCAGTTGATCGACCGAGTCGGTGGACAGGCGCACGCTGAGATCGGTTACAAAGCCTCCAGCAGCACTGAATGTGCGTTCCGAAAGAACGCTGGATGCAGGACAGGCCAGTAGCTCAACTGCATACTGTGCAAGCTCTGGCTAGTGATCGATCCTCAAGACCCAGTAACCTAGAGGATTTTCGGTGGGAAAGGTGTCCAAGTCAGATCTTGCTCCTAGGAATTCCTGCACTATGTAAAACAGACACTGGCGATGGTTGCTGCAACTGATCATACCTTGGGGCTGCGGACTAAAAAATTGTCTGAACGCATCGGTCAGATGGCCACCTTCTCCACCGCTCCTTCTTTGACTGACTGAAGCCACAGCAACATGTTATCCAGGAACAGGAGTTTGTAACCTCCCAGGCTCTGGGAATGCGTTGCACAGACCTTTCTGCAAGGCCTCCCGAAGATGTTTCATCCTCTGCTCCCTCTGCAATGGCAAGATAAGGTTCGAAACCTTACCCTTGTAACGTGGATCAAGGAGGGTTGCCAGCCAGTATTGATCCCTCTCGTTGATACCACGAATACGAGGATCCTTCCGCAGGCTTTGCAGGATCAGGGAGGCCATGCAGCGTTGGTTTGCTGAGGCGTTCGGTCCGGAGTTCCCTGGGTCACTAAGGACGACATGATCCGCAGCCACCTCCTCCCAGCCACGTACAAGTCCATGGGTTTCTTGGGACTGTAAATGATCCCTTAAAGACTGCTGCTGATGCTGAGTGCCAGGCACCACCTCCATGCTGACACAATCCTCCTCTTCCACCTCCTCCTCCTCCTTCCTCCTCTTCCTGTGTGATCGGTGGGCACGCAGGAACACTATCTGGATAAAGGGGGCCTTGAGAGCTAAGGAAGTCCTCCTCTTCCTGCCTCTGTTCTGTCTCAAGTACCCTGTCCATTATTCCACACAGCGTGTGCTCCAACATGTGGACAAGGGGGACAGTGTCACTGATGCAAGCACTGTCACTGCTCACCATCCTCGTTGCCTCCTCAAATGGTGACAGGACAGTGCATGCATCCCTGATCATGGCCCACTGGCATGGGAAAAAAAAAACAAGCTCCCCTGACCCTGTCCTGGTGCCATAGTCACACAGGTACTCATTGATGGCCCTCCGCTGCAGCATGACCAACGTTGAGTTCCACCTGGTGGGCATCTCACAGATTAGGCGGTTCTTGGGCAGGTTAAATTCCTTTTGGAGGTCAGCCAGCTGAGCACTGGCATTATATGACCTGTGGAAATGCACACAGACTTTCCTGGCCTGCCTCAGGACATCCTGTAAGCCCGGGTACCTGCCCAAGAACCACTGCACCACCAAGTTAAGGACGTGAGCCAAACAGGGCACATGGGTCAGTTGTCCCTGTCGGAGGGCGGAGAGGAGGTTGGTGCCATTGTCGCAAACCACCATACCTGCCTTAAGCTGGTGTGGCGTCAACCACCTCTAAACCTGCCCCTGCAGAGCTGACAGAATCTCTGCCCCAGTGTGGCGCCTGTCCCCCAAGCACCCCAGCTCAAGCACCGCATGGCATGTTTTGGCCTGCGTGCTCGCGTAGCCCCTTGAACGCCTACGGAGCACCGCTGGTTCCGAAGACAAATCAGCACAGGAAGAGGCCATGGAGGAAGAAGAGGAGGAGGGGGTGGAGGAGAGAGGTGTGGCAGAATCACCACTAGTAGTATTTTGGAGGCGTGGTGGCGGAACAACCTCCACCACTACTGCACCCTGTCCTGCATCCTTCCCAGCTGCCAGAAGAGTCACCCAGTGCGCGGTGAAAGATAGGTAACGTCCCTGTCCATGCCTGCTGGACCATGAGTCAGCGGTAATATGCACCTTACCGCTGACCCCCCTCTCCAGTGAGGCCAAGACATTGCCTTCCACATGCTGGTAGAGAGCCGGAATCGCCTTCCATGAGAAAAAGTGGTGTTTGGGAACCTGCCACTGAGGAACCACACATTCCACAAACTCACGGAAGGGGGCAGAGTCTACCAACTGAAAAGGCAGCAGTTGAAGTGCTAGCAATTTAGCCAGGCTAGCATTCAACCGCTGGGCATGTGGATGGCTAGGAGCGAACTTCTTTCGGCGGTGCAGCACCTGGGGCAGGGACATTTGCCTGGTACAATCTGACGTCGGTGTACCGATAGCAGATTGCCCCCAAGTACTTGGCTGTGACACACCTAATTCTACCCATTTATTCCTCTCAGTGCAGGTCTCAGAGAGGACTGAAGGTATAGTGGGGTTGGAGATCCCAGCTGATGAGGAACAGGGAGAGGTCCTATTTGTTCTTTGGTGTGGGTCTTTTAGGTACACTTGCCAATGAACTGCATGGCAGGTCAACATATGTATGGTCAAGCATGTGGTGCCCAAGTGGGAGATGTTTTGGCCACGTGAGATACGCTTGAGACAGCTGCCTGCGATGCTAATAGGATCAGAAGAACACTACCAATTTTCTTCAGGTAGCTTTAGGTGCACACTGTGCAGAGGACGCACTAAACTAACTTGTAAATACTACAGCTGCCTGCAATACTAATAGGATCAGAAGAACACCACCAATTTTCTTCAGGTAGCTTTAGGTGCACACTGTGCAGAGGGCGCACTACACTAACTTGTAATTACTGCAGCTGCCTGCATTACTAATAGGATCAGAAGAACACCACTAATTTTTTTCAGGTAGCTTTAGGTGCACACTGTGCAGAGGACGCACTACACTAACTTGTAAATACTACAGCTGCCCGCGATACTAATAGGATCAGAAGAACACCACCAATTTTCTTCAGGTAGCTTTAGGTGCACACTGTGCAGAGGACGCAGTACACTAACTTGTAATTACTGCAGCTGCCTGTGTTACTAATAGGATCAGAAGAACAGCACTAATTTTCTTCAGGTAGCTTTAGGTGCACACTGTGCAGAGGACGCACTACACTAACTTGTAAATACTACAGCTGCCTGCAATACTAATAGGATCAGAAGAACACTACCAATTTTCTTCAGGTAGCTTTAGGTGCACACTGTGCAGAGGACGCACTACACTAACTTGTAAATACTACAGCTGCCTGCGATACTAATAGGATCAGAAGAACACCACCAATTTTCTTCAGGTAGCTTTAGGTGCACACTGTACAGAGGACGCACTACACTAACTTGTAAATACTGCAGCTGCCTGCGGTATGGTACTAATAGGATCAGAAGAACACCACTAATTTTCTTCAGGTAGCTTTAGGTGCACACTGTGCAGAGGATGCACTACACTAACTTGTAATTACTGCAGCTTCCTGCGTTACTAATAGGATCAGAAGAACACCACTAATTTTCTTCAAGTAGCTTTAGGTGCACACTGTGCAGAGGACGCACTACACTAACTTGTAAATACTACAGCTGCCTGCAATACTAATAGGATCAGAAGAACACCCCCAATTTTCTTCAGGTAGCTTTAGGTGCACACTGTGCAGAGGACGCACTACACTAACTTGTAAATACTGCAGCTGCCTGCGGTACGGTACTAATAGGTTTAGAAGAACACCACTAATTTTCTTCAGGTAGCTTTAGCTGCACACTGTGCAGAGGACGCACTACACTAACTTGTAAATACTACAGCTGCCTGCAATACTAATAGGATCAGAAGAACACCACTAATTTTCTTCAGGTAGCTTTAGGTGCACACTGTGCAGAGGACGCACTACACTAACTTGTAAATACTACAGCTGCCTGCAGTACTAATAGGATCAGAAGAACACCCTCAATTTTCTTCAGGTAGCTTTAGGTGCACACTGTGCAGAGGACGCACTACACTAACTTGTAAATACTACAGCTTCCCGCGATACTAATAGGATCAGAAGAACACCACCAATTTTCTTCAGGTAGCTTTAGGTGCACACTGTGCAGAGGACGCAGTACACTAACTTGTAATTACTGCAGCTGCCTGTGTTACTAATAGGATCAGAAGAACAGCACTAATTTTCTTCAGGTAGCTTTAGGTGCACACTGTGCAGAGGACGCACTACACTAACTTGTAAATACTACAGCTGCCTGCAATACTAATAGGATCAGAAGAACACCACTAATTTTTTTCAGGTAGCTTTTGGTGCACACTGTGCAGAGGACGCACTACACTAACTTGTAAATACTACAGCTGCCTGCAGTACTAATAGGTTCAGAAGAACACCCCCAATTTTCTTCAGGTAGCTTTAGGTGCACACTGTGCAGAGGACGCACTACACTAATTTGTAAATACTGCAGCTGCCAGTGGTACTGTACTAATAGGATCAGAAGAACACCACTAATTTTCTTCATGTAGCTTTAGGTGCACACTGTGCAGAGGATGCACTACACTAACTTGTAAATACTACAGCTGCCTGTGATACTAATAGGATCAGAAGAACACCACTAATTTTCATCAGGTAGCTTTAGGTGCACACTGTGCAGAAGATGCACTACACTAACTTGTAAATACTGCAGCTGATTGCAGTACTAATAGGATCAGAAGAACACCACCAATTTTCTTCGGGTAGCTTTAGGTGCACACTGTGCAGAGGACGCACTACACTAACTTGTAATTACTGCAGCTGCCTGCGTTACTAATAGGATCAGAAGAACACCACTAATTTTCTTCAGGTAGCTTTAGGTGCACACTGTGCAGAGGACGCACTACACTAATTTGTAAATACTGCAGCTGCCAGCGGTACTGTACTAATAGGATCAGATAACACCACTAATTTTCTTCAGGTAGCTTTAGGTACACACTGTGCAGAGGACACACTACACTAAGTTGCAAATACTACAGCTGCCTGCGATACTAATAGGATCAGAAGAACACCACTAATTTTCTCCAGGTAGCTTTAGGTGCACACTGTGCAGAGGACGCACTACACTAACTGTAAATACTGTAGCTAATAGGACTAATAGGATCAGAAGAACACCAGCAATTTTCTTCAGGTAGCTGTAAATACTGTAAAAACACCTGTCAGTAGGAAGAGAATAACAGGAACGGATCTAGCTAAACTGAATACAGTGTATATACAGTCAGGTCCATAAATATTGGGATATCGACACAATTCTAATCTTTCAGCTGGCCATCCTATTTGTCCTCAAACCATGAGTCAGTCACCATTTATACAAAAGACCCTCAAATTCAAAAGTGGGAGACCATCTTTGAATTTTTTTCAGCCCCGCATGCTCATGCTCTCTAAGTTCAAGAGCCACAGAAGGCGGACGTTCTTTGGAGGAACGTAGCCCCAGAGGCCGCTCCCATTCATGGGGAAAGTTCCAAGGATGATGTCTTGTCGCTTCTTTCTAGAGCAACGCTACCATCCCAACAAAAGTCTGGCAGCGCCTGTGGCACAATACATATGCCCAATAGGCTGGTGAGTAAAGACTGCCTAGAGGAGTTCGCAGTTGACAGGTAACACTCAAATATCATTGTTATTGAAGAGGGTGGCGTGAGATTTTATGCTGTACTTATTTCAATTATCTCGGCCAGGCAGATCCCTCCTAGTTGCCTGTCACTAGAAGAGCATCCTGGCACCTCAGCAGGTGGCGTTAACCCACTTAGTTCTGCTACTCTAGTGAGTGGACAGCCTGTGGACAGTAGTAGCTCCTCTTCATCAGAGGAACTGCCTGGCTTTAGTTTTCCCTCCATTTAACTATGTATCCAGTCAAGCAGGCCAATTGTATGGGTAAAGTCATATTCACCCTTTCTTCAGAATGGCAAAGTCCGGAGAGAAAAATCTCCTTTATTTGTCTATACAGGTTTTATCCTCGTTAGAGATTGCATCGCTTTCTACGCTTGCTCCCTGCCTACAGTAGATATGATGTTTGAAACTTTGGGCTGCGTTTGTTTTCTCAGGCAAGTTCAGTGTAAGATACCTTATAACAGGAAATCTCTGTGTTGGTAGGAAACTTAACACCATACCAGGAGTGACAGGAAGTCCGTCCTGCTCGATGGGAAGCAAAGGGTTAGGGAATGTTCCTCCTCTCAGCAGGTTCCATTCTTCTAGGCAGATGGGCTGCTATAATACATACATATCAGACCTAGGGGGGTTTTGTCCTGATTCCATTCACAAAAAGAATACACAGGCTTTAATTCAACCCCGTATGTAGTTTGCAAGGGATGGTGGCTAGCGTCCGATTGTAGATATGAAGACGTTAAACTTTTTTATCCCCTTAGAGATCTTCAAAATGGAGTCCATGAAACCATCGCAGCCAGATGGCAAAATGCTATTTTTGGATCTTCACGATGACTCTAAACATCCCAAAATATTTATTTTTTTCATAATTGGTAAGCTTGCGATTGGCTAGACACATTTCCAGTTTAACAGTCTGCCTTTTGGCCTATGCAGGTCTCCGAAACTGTTCACAAGGGTTCTCAGTGCAGTGTTAGCTCCACTCAGAGAACAAGTTCTCCGGGTGCGCCGCTACCTGGACAACATTATTCTTCTATCCAGAGGTCTGAAACAATTGCTGATGCACCAAGAGATTCTCATAAATACCCTGCGAGGATATGGCTGGTTTATTAACTCTCTCTAACTTAACAGTTAGTATGCCGGGAGGTACTCTGCCAACTCCTCCTTAAATACCCTAGAAATACAAGCAACTTCTTTAGCACCTTTTGCCTTACTTCCCAGAATCAAGGGAAGATCAGTCTCTCTGCAGTTGAACAACATACCAGCAGTTGCCTATATTCATCACCAAGGAGGAACTTGTGGCAATATGCTATTAAGAGAGGTGAACCCTACGCTGTCAGGGTCAAGAAATCACCTGCAAATTCCGAAAGCAGTTTACCTCCTAGGGGACTTGAACACACAGACAGACTGACCATCATGCAAACTTTCCAGAGCACGACTGGGCCCTACACTCTAGGTCTACACTCTACACTCTAGCTGGTCCACAGGTGGGGCCAATCACAGACAGACTACATTTTCAAACTAAGGAGGATGTCTGAATCTTGATTTTCTCCATGGATCTGCAATCTAGCCTATATATTTTCCAACAACATTTCTTGTAATGAGATTCCTCTTGAGGCTGTCGAGAGTGAACATGGTAGTCATATCCATTCCTCCATTTTGACAATGAGGGCCTTGAGATTTTCGTGGCCATTCATCTCATGAGACAGAAGCCAATTCCCCTTTGCACATACGCAGGCAGTGGCTGCAAACAGAACAACTGATAGGGGAAGCTTGAGAACCTAGCCTGCTCCAGGATGATCTCTACCTTGTGGAGTGTGAGAAGGCACTTTACTAACAACATCTATGCCAAAATCTGGAACAAGTTTGCGTTATTTCTCAGCAGGACGAGATATTAATACTACTGCACCCCCGGTGATAGCTGTTCTGGACTTCTTGTAGACAGAGATTAGTCATGAGCCTTAGCCTATATTCCTTGAGATTGCAAGTGTAGACTAGGTTGGCAATAACAAGGCTTAAATGTGCCAGAAATCCTTTTGTCTGCACAAATTTTGAAGACAGTCACAAGGTTTCGCCCACCACAAAAGAGGATCTTTCCCAGTGGAATCTATCGGTGTTGCTGGATTTCAGTTCGACCATTTGCTCCAACAGAACAGTGTTCAGTTCTTACCTACTAGGCAGTATCTATGACAAGATCTTTAAGCAGAATGATGTCTGAGATTCAAGCTCGGAGAGCTTCAGAAAAAGATATTGTTTTCTTTCCAGAAGGAGTAGACTTGTGACCGGTAGATCATCTTGTATCAAGGGTAGCGACAGCCCTCCATCTAAACAGTCATCTGGACATTGCCTAACTTCCCAGAGGATCACTCAGGAGGTCACACAAATTGGACGTGTACAAAACTTGAAGTCCCTATCCACAATTGCCCTTTTCAGATCATGTAATAAGCCTTTCATCTTTCCAGCTGGAATTCGTCAGGGAAAATAGGCTACCTCCTGGACTTAGTAGGTTTGGTTGTGCATATAGGGCGAGGGGTCGTGAACCACCTTCAGCAGTGGATACATACTCTCCCAGAGCAGTTTCGGTCTCATGGGCTGCCCATTCAAAGACGTCCATGGAATCCATCTGCATGGAAGTATCATGGTCGCCCCAGGATACCATTTTAAGCAGTACGGAGTAGATCCAGGGGTCTTGTCATTAGTGGACTGAAGGACTGTTCCGTCTTCTGTCCCATTCTAATTAAAAATTGATTTGACAAGTAGAACCCACTAGTTATTTATCACTAATATGCTGCCATGGTGGCGTCATGAAAACGGAAAATTGTATCAAATACTTACCGTAATTTTCTTTTCCATGGCAGCATACAGAGCCACCCTTGTACGTTTCGGTATGTAGCTAATTACAAAGAATGGGGTGGGGCCTAACTAGGCCATTAATTTATGCTATTCACTGGTCCTGAGGGAGTATGCTGCCATAGTTTGGAGTCAATAAAGGAAAATTGCGGTAAGTATTTGATACAATTTTCAGTTATTGGGAGTATGCATACTTACCAACTGTGCCGAATTTCCCGGGACATTCCTGGAATTTAGACTCTTTTCCCGATTTTATTAATTCCCGGGAAATGTCCAGAGAAATCCACTTTTTCCCGATTTTTCGCCGCTGCCGCCGCCGCTAGGGGTCCGCGGCCGGTGGAGACAATGTCTCTGCCGGCCACCATTTCTGAGAAGACCAGAAGTGGAGTGGAGCTGGGTGGCTACAATAGAAACCGAGCTGCTGTGGCGCCGCCCACCCCCACTCTCCGCTCCGCCCATCCCCGCCCCACTCCTCCCCGCTGCCAGTCTGTTATGGAAAGGGGCGGGGTGGGCGGTGGTTCTATTGTAACCACGCGGCTGGCAGAGACATTATTTTGTTCCCCCTAGGCCTTCTGTGGCAGATTCACCGCTGGGGACTCCTGATGTGAGGGGGGCTCCACTGGGGCACCTGATGTGAGGGGGGGCTCCGCTGGGGACTCCTGATGTGAGGGGGGCTCCGCTGGGGTCTCCTGATGTGAGGGGGGCTCCGCTGAGGACTCCTGATGTGAGGGGGCTCCGCTGTGGACTCCTGATGTGAGGGGGGCTCTGCTAGGGACTCCTGATGTGAGGAAGGGCTCCGCTGGGGACTCCTGATGTGAGGGGGCTCTGCTGAGGACTCCTGATGTGAGGGGGGCTCTGCTGAGGACTCCTGATGTGAGGGGGGCTCCGCTGAGGACTCCTGATGTGAGGGGGGCTCCGCTGAGGACTCCTGATGTGAGGGGGGGCTCCGCTGAGGACTCCTGATGTGAGGGGGAGCTCCGTTGAGGACTCTTGATGGGGGGGCTCCGCTGAGGACTCCTGATGTGAGGGGGGCTCCAGTGAGGACTCCTGATGTAAGGAGGGGCTCCACTGGGAACTCCTGATGTAAGGAGGGGCTCCGCTGGGGACTCCTGATGTAAGGGTGGCTCCGCTGGGGATTCTTGATGTAAGGGGGGGCTCCGCTGGGGACTTCTGATGTAAGGAGGGGCTCCATTGGGGACATCTGATGTAAGGAGTAAGGAGGGGCTCCGCTGGGGACATCTGATGTAAGGAGGGGCTCCTCTGGGGACGTCTGATGTAAGGGGGGGCTCTGCTGGGGACGTCTGATGTAAGGGGGGCTCCGCTGGGGACGTCTGATGTAAGGGGGGCTCCGCTGGGGACTTCTGATGTAAGGGGGGGCTCCCCGCTGGGAACACCTGATGTAAGAGGGGGCTCCGCTGGGGACGTCTGATGTAAGGGGGGCTCCACTGGGGATGTCTGATGTAAGGGGGCTCCCTGCTGGGAACACCTGATGTAAGAGGGGGGCTCCGCTGGGAACACCTGATGTAAGGGGGGCTCCGCTGGGGACATCTGATGTAAGGGGGGCTCCACTGGGGACATCTGATGTAAGGGGGCTCCACTGGGGACATCTGATGTAAGGAGGGACTCTGCTGGGGGTACCTGATGTAGGACAGACTCTGCTGGGGGCACCTGGTGGCATCTGGTGGCAGGCGACGTGGCAGGTGACACGCTCAGGGGTCCCACTGATTCTGGATTATGGTGAGTTGAATGATTTCATTCTATATTACAATGTAATAATAGTAATAATGCGCCTCAATCATCCTGACACCACAACAACCATGGTGTTGGGATGATTGAAGCGCTAACACCAGGTGTTTGGAGTATCTTTATCTGCTGATTTGTTAAACTCTGGAATACACATTTCTATTGTGTTGTAGCATCTGGGCCTGCTGTCCCTCCATCCCTCTTTCCTTCCTTCTCTCTCCCTCCCTCCCTCTTTTCCCCTTTCTTTCTCCATCTCTCATTCATCTCAGACTCTAACCACACCCCCATGCAAACCACGCCCATATAAGCCATGCCCACCATTTCACATAAACCACACCCATGTTGGCAACTATGGAGTATGTTGTTCTGGAGGAGTGTGCTTGCTTCAGCTTCTAATGCACACTGTGGGAAGCTAGCAAAGAAATCAGAGTAAGCTATTTTATGACAAGCGAGGAGCCTGCACAAGACTGACGGTAAGGCTGAAGTTCAGCTTTACACTTGAAATCATACTTTTTCTTTGTGTACGATGAGCTACATAGCTTAGTAACATAGGCACCGTGTTAATGTTAACGGCCTTATTATTATTCCAGAGGGCTTTCAGATTCATACAAGCAGATCCAGTGAGAATAATAATGATAGAAAGAATGAGGTTTGGTTGAATGAACAGAACTAAAGCAACAAACTTTTAATTGCTGTTCAGCAGCAATAAGTATTCAGAATGCAGTGCCCAGTAAGAGAGGTAAAAGATTGTATCAGTGCATGAAGCAATCACCATCATGCTGCCTTGCTGTGGGAGAGCCAGTTAATGTATAAAGCAGGAAATTGAAATTATATTTTGTTTCCAAAGCATGCATTGGACAAAAAATACTATGTATTAGTAAAGCTTTTTTTAAAGAACAAATGATGACATTTTATTTGGTTCTGCATCAGTTAATATTTCTGAAACGCCTTGTACAAGGCAGTGAGTAGCTTTGTCACCATGTACAGTACTGACAATATGTGTGTATATGTGGATTATACACATGGGGATGTATAGAGTGTGTGTATATGGTGACTACTACAACTGTTTACAATTCATTAAAGGAACACAACACATTGCAGGTCATTCACTAAGAAAAAGGCCCTGTACCAGTTCATACATTAATTGGTGCGCTGGAAAAATCATTAATCGAATGTGTGAACCGGCGCACATTGAAGCGCAAATAGCGATAATAAATACCCGCATATGTAAACTGCAACTGGCGCTACGGTAACTGCAGATTTTCAATACAATACAATTGGTTAATTTCATCTAATTGGGTGTGTCTTGTTAGGCAATTAGTAGATGTTCTCAGTAGGTGTTCTGTGTTTTTTTTCTTTTTTTACCCAAATCTTTTAATACATTACAAAGAACAGAGAAGTGTTTCTAAACCCAACAAATTTATATTTTCAGGTCTTGATCTTTAAAGGTGACCATACACTGCAATTAGTTAGGTCTTAAATAAATTAGATTTATTGCAAGAGCCTGTTTGATTTCCTATACAGTAATACCTTGGATTGCGAGTAATGCGGTTTACGAGCCTTTTGCAATATGAGCTATTATTTTTTAAAAATCCTGACTCGATTTGCAAGCGTTGTCTCACAAAACGAGCAGGATTCAAGCCTCTGGGGAGTGCAGTACCGCATTTGGTCAGAGGTGCAGGGGCAATGGTGACACTCAAAGACGTTCGGAGCCATTCGGAAACACTTGCAAACACTCGGAAACACTCTGTTCCAGAGTTTCTCCGAGTGCATCCGAGTGGCTCCGAGTGCTCTCTAAGTGTTTCTGAATGTCTCTGGAGCCCCCCACCTCTGGTTAAATGCGGTACTGCATACACTAGCAGTGCCAGTGGAACAGATTATCAGAGTTTCCATTATTTCCTATGGGGAAACTCGCTTTGATATAGGAGTGCTTTGGATTACAAGCATTCTTCTGGAACTAATTATGCTTGTAATCCAAGGTACCACTGTAATTTGAATTAATTGTTCAAGTGCGTCTTCCTATTACCTATTTTGCCTAAATATCGAGTTGTACAGAGATTGGCCAATCAGATTGCATAGTGCATGACCATCTTAAGTGCCAAATTTGGAATGTAGATGTGCCATGAACCACTTGTATTTTCCAAACGACATTTCTTGGGCATTATACAAGGCACATGAGAACACACCTTTTTTTCAAGACATGCTAGAGTGATCAGGAATCTTTAAACTAAGGCTCTCCGGCTGTTGCGGAACTACACGTCCCATGAGGCATTGTAAAACTCTGACATTCACAGACATGACTAGACATGATGGAAATTGCAGTTCCTGAACAACTGGAGGGCCGTAGTTTGAAGACCCCTGTGCTAGACCATTGTTATTCCT
This sequence comes from Aquarana catesbeiana, assembly GCF_042186555.1. NCBI lineage: Eukaryota > Metazoa > Chordata > Amphibia > Anura > Ranidae > Aquarana > Aquarana catesbeiana. Next base: position 552,516,705 of record NC_133324.1, read on the forward strand.
CCAGAATTGGGAGTGTGGCATCTACCCAACTTCTCTCTGCTGCTGGACACAAGAACCTACATCTATGGATATATCTATATACACACACACACTGAAGCAGGAAGCAATATACATTGGCCCGGAAGTGAATCTGTACACGGGAAGTAGGTGTGTGTTTTGAGGCCAAATCATTTAGACATACACACATGACCCACACAAACACCACCCCAGGTAAAAATAAATAAACAATTATCTTAATTTGCAAATAAGGATCATCTCTTCCTCAGAGAACAGTGAGAGGGGCATGGTGGTGGGAAGAAATTAGCAACAGTACAAGCAACTTCCTGGAGGGACGTGATGCAATTCCTGTGTGCTAGCCACTGCTTCCCGAAACCAGATATGCACCACGGGGACATGCATTTAGGTGCAGGTCTATAACTTTATTGGCGAATAATAGGAAAGCAGATACAGATTTCCAGGACTGGACTAACAAATGCTTCTAGTGAAAGGCAACTGGTGTTTTCTATTAACCACTTAAGGACCGCCTCACGCCGATGTACGTCGGCAAGGCGGCACGGGCAGGCAAAATCACGTACATATACGTGATTTGCCTCCCGCGGGTGGGGGGTCCGATCGGACCCCCCCCCGGTGCCCGAGGCGGTCCTGTTATGTCCCCCGGTGATCGGAGGTGAGGGGGAGGCCATCCGTTCGTGGCCCCCCCCTCGCGATCGCCGCCGGCCAATCAGATCATTTCCTTTGCTGCTGTATGCTAAACAGCAGCAAAGGAAATGATGTCATCTCTCCTCGGCTCGGTATTTTCCGTTCTGGCGCCGAGGGGAGAAGACAGGTATGTGAGTGAAAACACACACACACAGTAGAACATGCCAGGCACACAAAACACCCCGATTCCCCCCCCCCGATCGCCCCCCGATCCCCCCCCAATCACCCCCCCCCCCCCCCCGTCACAAACTGACACCAGCAGTTTTTTTTTTTTTTTTCTGATTACTGCATGGTGTCAGTTTGTGACAGTTACAGTGTTAGGACAGGTACTGTTAGCCCCCTTTAGGTCTAGGGTACCCCCCTAACCCCCCCTAATAAAGTTTTAACCCCTTGATCACCCCCCGTCACCAGTGTCACTAAGCAATCATTTTTCTGATCGCTGTATTAGTGTCGCTGGTGACGCTAGTTAGGGAGGTAAATATTTAGGTTCGCCGCCAGCGTTTTATAGCGTCAGGGACCCCCATATACTACCCAATAAATGTTTTAACCCCTTGATTGCCCCCTAGTTAACCCTTTCACCACTGATCACCGTATAACCGTTACGGGTGACGCTGATTAGTTCGTTTATTTTTTATAGTGTCAGGGCCCCCGCCGTTTATTACCGAATAAAGGTTTAGCCCCCTGATCGCCCGGCGGTGATATGCGTCGCCCCAGGCAGCGTCAGATTAGCGCCAGTAGCGCTAACACCCACGCACGCAGCATACGCCTCCCTTAGTGGTATAGTATCTGTACGGATCAATATCTGATCCAATCAGATCTATACTAGCGTCCCCAGCAGTTTAGGGTTCCCAAAAACGCAGTGTTAGCAGGATCAGCCCAGATACCTGCTAGTACCTGCGTTTTGCCCCTCCGCCTGGCCCAGCCCAGCCCACCCAAGTGCAGCATCGATCGATCACTGTCACTTACAAAACACTAAACGCATAACTGCAGCGTTCGCAGAGTCAGGCCTGATCCCTGCGATCGCTAACAGTTTTTTTGGAAGCATTTTGGTGAACTGGCAAGCACCAGCCCCAGGCAGCGTCAGGTTAGCGCCAGTACCACTAACACCCACGCACGCAGCATACGCCTCCCTTAGTGGTATAGTAACTGAACGGATCAATATCTGATCCGATCAGATCTATACTAGCGTCCCCAGCAGTTTAGGGTTCCCAAAAACGCAGTGTTAGTGGGATCAGCCCAGATACCTGCTAGCACCTGCGTTTTGCCCCTCCGCCCGGCCCAGCCCAGCCCACCCAAGTGCAGTATCGATCGATCACTGTCACTTACAAAACACTAAACGCATAACTGCAGCGTTCGCAGAGTCAGGCCTGATCCCTGCGATCACTAACAGGTTTTTTTGTAGCGTTATGGTGAACTGGCAAGCGCCAGCGGCCTAGTACAACCCGGTCGTAGTCAAACCAGCACTGCAGTAACACTTGGTGACGTGGCGAGTCCCATAAGTGCAGTTCAAGCTGGTGAGGTGGCAAGCACAAGTAGTGTCGCGCTGCCACCAAAAAGACAAACACAGGCCTGTCGTGCCCATAATGCCCTTCCTGCTGCATTCGCCAATCCTAATTGGGAACCCACCACTTCTGCAGCACCCGTACTTCCCCCATTCACATCCCCAACCAAGTGCAGTCGGCTGCATGAGAGGCATTTTCTTTATGTCCTCCCGAGTACCCCTACCCAACGAACCCCCCTAAAAAAGTTGTTGTGTCTGCAGCAAGCGCTGATATAGGTGTGACACCCGCTATTATTGTCCCTCCTGTCCTGACAATCCTGGTTTTTGCATTGGTGAATGTTTTGAACGCTACCATTCACTAGTTGAGTATTAGCGTAGGGTACAGCATTGCACAGACTAGGCACACTTTCACAGGGTCTCCCAAGATGCCATCGCATTTTGAGAGACCCGAACCTGGAACCGGTTGCAGTTATAAAAGTTAGTTACAAAAAAAGTGTAAAAAAAAAAATATATATATATATATAAAATAAAAAAAAATAGTTGTCGTTTTATTGTTCTCTCTCTCTCTATTCTCTCTCTCTATTGTTCTGCTCTTTTTTACTGTATTCTATTCTGCAATGTTTTATTGTTATTATGTTTTATCATGTTTGCTTTTCAGGTATGCAATTTTTTATACTTTACTGTTTACTGTGCTTTATTGTTAACCATTTTTTTGTCTTCAGGTAAGCCATTCACGACTTTGAGTGGTTATACCAGAATGATGCCTGCAGGTTTAGGTATCATCTTGGTATCATTCTTTTCAGCCAGCGGTCGGCTTTCATGTAAAAGCAATCCTAGCGGCTAATTAGCCTCTAGACTGCTTTTAAAAGCCGTGGGAGGGGATGCCCCCCCCCCACCGTCTTCCGTGTTTTTCTCTGGCTCTCCTGTCTCAACAGGGAACCTGAGAATGCAGCCGGTGATTCAGCCAGCTGACCATAGAGCTGATCAGAGACCAGAGTGGCTCCAAACATCTCTATGGCCTAAGAAACCGGAAGCTACGAGCATTTTATGACTTAGATTTCGCCGGATGTAAATAGCGCCATTGGGAAATTGGGGAAGCATTTTATCACACCGATCTTGGTGTGGTCAGATGCTTTGAGGGCAGAGGAGAGATCTAGGGTCTAATAGACCCCAATTTTTTCAAAAAAGAGTACCTGTCACTACCTATTGCTATCATAGGGGATATTTACATTCCCCGAGATAACAATAAAAATGATTAAAAAAAAAAAAAAATTAAAGGAACAGTTTAAAAATAAGATAAAAAAGCAAAAAAAAAAAAAAAAGCACCCCTGTCCCCCCCTGCTCTCGCGCTAAGGCGAACGCAAGCGGCGGTCTGTCGTCAAACGTAAACAGCAATTGCACCATGCATGTGAGGTATCACCGCGAAGGTCAGATCGAGGGCAGTAATTTTTGCAGTAGACCTCCTCTGTAAATCTAAAGTGGTAACCTGTAAACGCTTTTAAAGGCTTTTAAAAATGTATTTATTTTGTTGCCACTGCACGTTTGTGCGCAATTGTAAAGCATGTCATGTTTGGTATGCATGTACTCGGCCTAAGATCATCTTTTTTATTTCATCAAACATTTGGGCAATATAGTGTGTTTTAGTGCATTAAAATTTTAAAAAGTGTGTTTTTTCCCCAAAAAATGCGTTTGAAAAATCGCTGCGCAAATACTGTGTGAAAAAAAAAAAATGAAGTACCCACCATTTTAATCTGTAGGGCATTTGCTTTAAAAAAATATATAATGTTTGGGGGTTCAAAGTAATTTTCTTGCAAAAAAAAAAAACTTTTTCATGTAAACAAAAAGTGTCAGAAAGGGCTTTGTCTTCAAGTGGTTAGAAGAGTGGGTGATGTGTGACATAAGCTTCTAAATGTTGTGCATAAAATGCCAGGACAGTTCAAAAAACCCCCAAATGACCCCATTTTGGAAAGTAGACACCCCAAGCTATTTGCTGAGAGGCATGTCGAGTCCATGGAATATTTTATATTGCGACACAAGTTGCGGGAAAGAGACACATTTTTTTTTTTTTTTTTGCACAAAATTGTCACTAAATGATATATTGCTCAAACATGCCATGGGAATATGTGAAATTACACCCCAAAATACATTCTGCTGCTTCTCCTGAGTACGGGGATACCACATGTGTGAGACTTTTTGGGAGCCTAGCCGCGCACGGGACCCCGAAAACCAAGCACCGCCTTCAGGCTTTCTAAGGGCATGAATTTTTGATTTCACTCTTCATTGCCTATCACAGTTTCGGAGGCCATGGAATGCCCAGATGGCACAAAACCCCCCCAAATGACCCCATTTTGGAAAGTAGACACCCAAAGCTATTTGCTGAGAGGTATAGTGAGTATTTTGCAGACCTCACTTTTTGTCACAAAGTTTTGAAAATTGAAAAAAGAAAAAAAAAAAAGTTTTTTCTTGTCTTTCTTCATTTTCAAAAACAAATGAGAGCTGCAAAATACTCACCATGCCTCTCAGCAAATAGCTTGGGGTGTCTACTTTCCAAAATGGGGTCATTTGGGGGGGTTTTGTGCCACCTGGGCATTCCATGGCCTCCGAAACTGTGATAGGCAGTGAAGAGTGAAATCAAAAATTTTCACCCTTAGAAATCCTGAAGGCAGTGATTGGTTTTCGGGGTCCCGTGCACGGCTAGGCTCCCAAAAAGTCCCACACATGTGGTATCCCCATACTCAGGAGAAGCAGCTAAATGTATTTTGGGGTGCAATTCCACATATGCCCATGGCCTGTGTGAGCAATATATCATTTATTGACAACTTTGTGCAAAAAAAAAAAAAAGTGTCACTTTCCCGCAACTTGTGTCAAAATATAAAATATTCCATGGACTCAATATGCCTCTCAGCAAATAGCTTGGGGTGTCTACTTTCCAAAATGGGGTCATTTGGGGGGGTTTTGTGCCACCTGGGCATTCCATGGCCTCCGAAACTGTGATAGGCAGCGAAGAGTGAAATCATAAATTTACACCCGTAGAAATCCTGAAGGCGGTGATTGGTTTTCGGGGCCCCGTACGCGGCTAGGCTCCCAAAAAGTCCCACACATGTGGTATCCCCATACTCAGGAGAAGCAGCAGAATGTATTTTGGGGTGCAATTCCACATAGGCCCATGGCCTGTGTGAGCAATATATCATTTAGTGACAACTTTTTGTAAATATTTTTTTTTTTTTGTCATTATTCAATCACTTCGGACAAAAAAAATAAATATTCAATGGGTTCAACATGCCTCTCAGCAATTTCCTTGGGGTGTCTACTTTCCAAAATGGGGTCATTTGGGGGGGGTTTTGTACTGCCCTGCCATTTTAGCACCTCAAGAAATGACATAGGCAGTCATAAACTAAAAGCTGTGTAAATTACAGAAAATGTACCCTAGTTTGTAGACGCTATAACTTTTGCGCAAACCAATAAACATACGCTTATTGACATTTTTTTTACCAAAGACATGTGGCCGAATACATTTTGGCCTAAATGTATGACTAAAATTGAGTTTATTGGATTTTTTTTATAACAAAAAGTAGAAAATATAATTTTTTTTCAAAATTTTCGGTCTTTTTCCGTTTATAGCTCAAAAATTAAAAACCGCAGAGGTGATCAAATACCATCAAAAGAAAGCTCTATTTGTGGGAAGAAAAGGACGCAAATTTCGTTTGGGTACAGCATTGCATGACCGCGCAATTAGCAGTTAAAGCGACGCAGTGCCAAATTGGAAAAAGACCTCCGGTCCTTAGGCAGCATAATGGTCCGGGACTCAAGTGGTTAAACAAGGTCTAAATGGGCCATTGACATGCATCACAGTTGAAATTAGGAATGTGTGTTTGCAAAGTTAAACTAAATTAAATCCTTTCTTATTTTTGCTTGGGGATAGAGTGCAGAGGGACTTGAAGTCTTGTCAGTTTTTGGGGATGTCCGCACCCCTGATAGGGTGAAGACACTTCCCAAATTTTGCCAGTTTCTCCTTCAAATTTATTCACTTCCTGTCACAAGAAAAAATAAGAGGCGCTCTAATATCTAACAGTGCAAAACAATGTCTAACACCACTATATACACTATAACTAATAATGTATTGTGTACACCAAGTGTTAACCTGATATAGACACAAAAAACAGTGGTAAAAATAGTGTTAATCAAAACCAATTACACCCAAATATAAAAACAAAATATATGCAGTGTGTAAGCACTTAATCACACCACCATGTGTTAAATGTGAACAGTTCCGTTGGTGTAAATTTCATAGTCCATAAATAGTGAGCAACAAATCAGTCCAAAATTTGTGTGACAAAAAATGATAAATAATAAAAATCTTGATAAATGAGTAACTTCCGTGTGTCTTCCACCTCACCAACGTGATACGTGAATCCACTCCCTATAGAATCACACTCACCGATTCCAAATGGCAGCACTTTCACGCTCCCGACATGTTTCGTCATAAGTTGACTTAATCATGGGATTCCCATGATTAAAGCGGGGTTCCACCCTAATTTTGAACAATATCTGTATGTATTCTCTTCCTTGCCTAGATGCTGACATGCTGTTTAAAAAAATTTAAATCTCCGTAATTACCTTTTATTTTTCTATTCTTCTTTGCACTTCCTGGTTCTCCTCCCGTGGGAGTAGGCATGTTTCTAGCCTCTCCCAGACTCTGCACAGTCTCCTGGGAGCTAGTCTCAGGCTTCCCAGCATGCAGTGTGCAACGCCGTCATCACTACATCGGGAACAAGCGGTGAATGCTGGGAGCACAGCATTCACCGCATCCAGGAAATAAATGCTTGTGGGCTTCAAATGCCCACAATGAAGATGGAAACCGCCTGCAGTGAATAATATAAGTTATTCTAAGTTATTCTTTCCGACGAAATCTGACACTGGCGGACATATTACACACAATATGTGAGTATGTAATGCTGAGAAGAAAAGTTTGTGAATGAACTCAAAAAAAAAAACGATAGATAGGTGGACCCTCGCTTTAAGTCAACTTATGATGAAACATGTCGGGGGGCATGGCTGTGATGTGTGACGTCTAACGCTGGAAGCCACACTGTAGGAGAGGTGATTCGATTGTACGGAGGGCCATTCAGGAAGGGGTGAGATCGGAAGTTTAGCACTAGCACACCTCGGGTCCGCCGTGACCGCCCAGTGTCATCTGTTTATCCACTGAGTTTGGAATTGCTGTGTACTGCACTTTATTTCTGCTGGTTTGAATATTTTAAAATGTGAGTGAATTTTTAAAGATTGTAGTGGTTTTAATAAACTTGCCGTGCTGGTTTACACTATTGGAGCACTTCATTATTTTTCATGTGGACCAATCTTATCATACACTGTTGGACATCGAACTGATCTGATTACCCTGGAGTGTGGTAAACAAGCGTTTTTTGCATTGCATGAAAGTGCTGGCATTTGGAATCGGTGAGTGTGTTTCTATAGGGAGTGGATTCACGTATCACGTTGGTGAGGTGGAAGACACACGGAAGTCACTCATTTATCAAGATTTTTATTATTTATCATTTTTTGTCACACAAATTTTGGACTGATTTGTTGCTCACTATTTATGGACTATGAAATTTACACCAACGGAACTGTTCACATTTAACACATGGTGGTGTGATTAAGTGCTTACACACTGCATATATTTTGTTTTTATATTTGGGTGTAATTGGTTTTGATTAACACTATTTTTACCGCTGTTTTTTGTGTCTATATCAGGTTAACACTTGGTGTACACAATACATTATTAGTTATAGTGTATATAGTGGTGTTAGACATTGTTTTGCACTGTTAGATATTAGAGCGCCTCTTATTTTTTCTTATGTATCTTTAGGAGGGATCGTTCTAGTGTGTGGATATGTGAGATTAAATATTGGGTCTACAAACTATATAAGGACTCCCAAATGTACTCTCTTGCCACACACACACCATTAAGCAATCTGGCCTCTTTTCAGGGCAAGGTAAAGAATGCTATTTGCCTTATATTATATATATATATATGTATATATATAGTTATTGGACTTAACCACATGCCGACTGAAGCATGCCGATTTACCCTGTCAGAATGGCACAGGCAGGCAAAAGTATGTCCCTTTGAAATTCCCGCCTTTTTTTAGATATATTTTTGTGGGGATATTTATTATAGCAAAAAGTAAAAAATATTGTTTTTTTTTCAAAATTGTCGCTCTTTTTTTGTTTCTAACACAAAAAAATAAAAATGGCAGAGGTGATCAAATACCACCAAAAGAAAGCTCTATTTGTGGGAAAAAAAGGGTGCAAAATTTGTTTGGGTACAACATTGCATGACCGTGCAATTGTCAGTTAAAGTGACGCAGTGCCAAATTGTAAAAATTGCACTGGTCAGGAAGGGGGTAAAATCTTCCGGGGCCGAAGCGGTTAAAGTCTTCTTAACTACTAGCATGGAACAATTACAAAGAGCAAGACTCCATATGCTACCTGTCTATTCTGCATATCATGCAAAGTCAGGGCCGTCTTAATAGAATCATGGGTCCCTGGGCTAAATAATGCACTGGGGCCCCTACCAGCCTGTCCCAATTTACGCACCTACTCTCAAGAATTAAAGTATAATAAGTTGATAGAAATAAACATATAATTATTAGTACTTTCAAGCAGGGCACAGTACGGGGGGGTCACCAGGGTACAGAACAGGAAGTCAGCTAGGCACAATAAGGGGGTCAGGCACATTAGGGGGAGAGCAGCGGGGGACACAGTGCTAAAGGACAGGAGTGCACCGTACAGGGGTAAGCATGGCACAGTACAGGGGTTCAGTACGGCACAGTGTGGGTGGGTACAGGTGGTAGGCACAGTGTGGGTGGGTCAGAAGGGCACAGTACAGGGGGCAGTAAGGCACAGTGTGGGTGGGTCAGGAGGGCACACTACAGGGCACAGTGTGGGTGGGGCAGGAGGGCACAGTACAGGTGGGTCCCCACCAGCTCTTCTCTCTTGTCCCTCTCAGGCACTTACATCACATGAGATGGACAGGAGAGAAGGGCCAGCGGGGATCAGCGCAGTATACATCCCTCCCACATGAGCAGCGGTAGTAAAATGCTGTGCCTTGGGATTCTTCTTGAACCAATGCAGAGCGCCAAAAACTGCAGAGGGAACGTGATGGGGGGAGATTTAATTTTTTGATTGTATTAAATTAAGTTAGACATTTTAACAGAAATGGTATTATAAATGTGTACATCAAAGATGAATAGAAACGTAAAATAATTTCATAAAGAAGTGTACATTTAATTACTATAAATGAAAAATTATTTAAGCAAATTCACTCAGACGTATGTGTTATTTTAATGGTATTTAATACTTTACCACATTCAAAGTTTATAAACAAAACATACTTCGGTAACAAAATATTGCACACATCAGTGTGGAATCAATATATGGCATAAAACTGACATTTCATATTCAGATAAAAAATCTTTATTTTCTCCCCATCTCAAATAGCTCAATCGTCTGTGCTCCATAATAGACACCTTATACAATCTAATTTTCACCCATTAGAAACTAGTAGTTGGGATAACCTGTGCTATAATATTTGTTAATTGACTTTTACATAAAGGTTTAAGGAATGCAACATGGGTTATTTATTTTCAAATCACCAGGTAATACTGTTTGTAAACTAGCTAATGGGATAGTCCAATACAACTGAAGAAAATGCTGCACGATAAACACAGAGCTGATGCTATCAAGCTTTGTAAATTGATTTTCAAGGACAGGCAATTGGAGCCTATTCTCACTTAAGTGTCGTAGTGCATTATTGCACACATTAATGTGTGTTATAACACCGGTTATCATGCGTTGTGTGAAGGCAGCCCATTTAAATTTAGGCTGCCAATGCACCACAATGGATGGAAAAAAAATGTGCATGACCCCTTCTATAATAACGCCACGCACCACAATGCATGGTATATGTGCTCTACTGCAAAATGCGTTGGGGTGACAATCACAATGAATGGCAGCTACGCACTACACATAGAGCAGGTGTATTGCTAAGCGTATCACAAAAGAGCAAAGGGGTCCAAAGAGGACTGTGTTCAATATCAGACCCTTGATGCCCCCTGCTGTTTAAAAAGATTCACTGCACCTTTTCTAAGCATTTACCCAAAATGGAATACAATTATCATTCCAAAATGCTTAATATAATTAAATGTTCATTGGTTTGAATGTTCACTGACATAACCTTCACATTGTTGCAAATATGCTGTCTGTCAGGTTAAATGTAGTGAATCCTGTGAATGTGAAGAAAATATACTCTTGTGTATACTGTATGTACAGTATATGTTCAGTCAACAAAGTAATGCTAGTAACAAGCTGACATGTTCAATACCTAATTATGTGCAAGGGAATAAAAACATTTTTTGCTAGAACATTATTGCTTTATTGAAGTGAACACAGCTTGAACTTGTTCACTAAGCTCAGTGAACATTCTGTCAGGGCTGGGCTCAGCCCTTCCTTCTCTGAGCTGGCCACTCAGCTGTCGGCTAATTGCCAGCTCCCATCGCTCTCCACAGTTACCCAGCTGTTGTTGATTCTGCTCATCAGTCCTGCCTAGTTAAAGTTGATCTGCCTTCGCCTTTGTCAACATCACAGTGACTTTCTCCTGCGTTCCTGTTGAAGACTTGCTCAGCTGTAGTTCCTTCTGGCTCCTGATCCTGCTTGCTGTACTACTACGTTTATCTCTGGCTCTCTGACATTTGCTTGGCTGACTACCCAATCCGGTTACTGAACTCTGGATTGTTTTGACTACGCTTACTCTGTTTACCTTATTATTATTATTATTATTATTAAATTTAATTATTTTTTTATTAAGAAAATACATTTGTTTTCCATTCCTATAACACCATTGCTTAAATTGTGTACATTTCATAGTGCAAAGAGCAGAAGAAAAGAAAAAATAGGGGAACAAACCATACTTTCTCCATTATCTCCCCAACCCTTCCCCCTCCCTCTTCTTTCCCCTTGCGTTCCTCTCATTTATCTTACATTCTCACCCTTTCTTCCTCTCTTCCTTAGTCACATCTATATGTTCCAGAACGTTCCAACTCCAGCCATTGCTTCCATATTTTTTCAAATTTCTTATAGTTACCCCTCTTCTTATATATATATATTTCTCCTTCCCAATCGTGTCTTTTACCACTTTCACCCATTCTGCTACCGTTGGGGGATTTTTTTCCTGCCATTTATATGTAATCAGTTTCCTTCCCTGAAACAAACATCTAGTTATTGCTATCTGTGTGGATCCTGATAAACCTTCCCCTTCTATTAGCCCCAAAAGGCACACCCTAGCCTCCGTGTCCAATGATGCCCCGAACACAGAGTTTATTTTTTCCGTTATTCCTCTCCAATACCTATGTAGCTTGGGAGATCGCCAGATCATATGCACCAAGTCTCCCCTCCTATCCCCACACCTTTGGCATTCTGCATTCAGCCTCCTTTCATACAAAAACAAATTTGCGGGTGTGTAATAAGACCTATGTACCAGGTATAAGTGGGACATGGTTTGCGAGGGGGAGAGCGAGACCTTAGGTCCTAATGCCAAGACCCGCCTTCATTGCTCCTCTGTTATTATCCCCACATCCTTCTCCCACTTACCCCTGTTACCGGGTTCCACCTCTCCTTCCTGTCCTGCTCCCATTATATACTTATACATATCTGATATTAGCCCTTTAGATGTTCTGGCATTTACCAGTTTCCTAATAAAGGCCATTTCACTCCACTCTGTTTCCTTCCCACTAAATTGTGTATCCAGGGCATGCCTGACCTGTAGATATCTGTAAAATAGTCGGTTTGAGATCTCATATTCCTCACTTATCTCCTGAAATGATTTCAATCTCCCTGCCCTGTACAACTGTGCTAGGTAGTGGATGCCTTTCCGGTCCCACTCCTCTATTTTCCCCACTACCTTACGTTCCTTTAAATTTTTATTATTCCATATAGGGGAAAACTCAGAAAATCCGCCATGACCCAACATGGCCTTAACGGATTCCCAGGTCCTCACCATTAACTGGGTTGTTGGACATCTAGATCCAAAGGAGTCCGCTTCCACCGCCCCCACTACTGTACTATGTCCGATGTCACTCAGCAGCAACCTATTTCCTACCTCCCTTTCTTCCGATAAATTGCTTCCTCTCATATACTGAATTTGTGCCGCCAGAAAATAATACCTTGGACTTGGCAATGCCAAGCCTCTCGCCTCTCACCTCTCTCGGCTGCTGCAGTGCCTGTAAGAGGTACCTTGTTGCTCCATTCTTCCAAATTAACTCTCTAAATACACTCTAGTCTAATCTAGTTTTTTAAACCAATGTTTTGCAATCCATTCTGGCGAGTTGTGTATTATATATAATATTTGCGGCATCCACACCATCTTAATTAAGTTGCATCGTCCAACCACCGAGAGAGGCAGGCGGCTCCACACCCTGCTTTTCTGCCTCAGTCTTGCCATAGGTGGGACTACATTTCCTGCTATATACTGCCCTGGGTTCCTTGTCATATTTATGCCCAGATATCTCATTTGGCCAACTACTCTTATTTGGGATACCTGTTGCGGGAGTGATTCTGTAAGAGGATCTATTGGGAGGAGTTCCGACTTTTCCCAATTAATTTCCAACCCAGAAAAATGTCCAAAGTCTTTGACCAACCCCATCGCGGCCTCCAAAGAGGACTGCGTGTCCCAGAGGAACAGCAAAACATCATCTGCATACATAGCAACCTTTTCCTCTCCCATTTTCCTTTTAAATCCCTGTACCTACTAGGAGGTACTTAATGTGATAGCCAATGGCTCCATTGCGAGAGCGAAATGCAGGGGGGACAAAGGGCACCCCTGTCTTGTCCCCCTCTCCAACTGGATCCAATCAGAACACTCCCCATTCATTTTTACCTTGGCCCTTGGACTCTCATATAGTAGTCTTATCCATTGGACAAATTGGGGGCCTAACTGGAATTCCGCCAATACCTTCCACAAATATTGCCATTCTAGGCTATCAAAAGCCTTTATCGGCTCTAATGATAGAATAGCTCTATTCCCTCCGTTTTCAGTCGGGATCTGCATATTTAGATATACTCGTCTTACATTCAGACTGTGGATCTATCCGGTATAAAGCCAGTTTGATCCGGATGTACCACCTTACCAATTTATCTTGCTGCCAGTGCTTTTGCTAGGATTTTTACATCCGAACATAAAAGGGATATAGGCCTATATGAGGCCGTCTCTAGCTGGTTTTTCCCTTCTTTTGCTAATACAATTATTGTTGCTTCTGTCATGGAAAATGGTAATTTCCCTTTCCCTACAGCTCCATTAAGCACCTGCAAGAGTTTGGGTAACAATATATCCCCATTAGGGATGAGCTGAACACCCCTGGTTCGGTTCGCAGCGAACTTGCGAACAGGCAAAAAATTTGTTCGAACACGCGAACACCGTTAAAGTCTACGGGACACGAACATGAATAATCAAAAGTGCTAATTTTAAAGGCTTATATGCAAGTTATTGTCATAAAAAGTGTTTGGGGACCTGGGTCCTGCCCCAGGGGACATGTATCAATGCAAAAAGAAGTTTTAAAAACGGCAGTGATTTTAATAATACTTAAAGTAAAACAATAAAAGTGTAATATTCCTTTAAATTTCGTACCTGGGTGGTGTCTATAGTATGCCTGTAAAGGGGTGCACGTTTCCCATGTTTAGAACAGTCTGACAGCAAAATGACATTTTAAAGGAAAAAAGTCATTTAACCACTTCAGCCCCGGAAGGATTTACCCCTTCCTGACCAGAGCACTTTTTACAATTTGGCACTGTGTCGCTTTAACTGCTAATTGCGCGGTCATGGAATGCTCTACCCAAATGAAATTTGCGTCCTTTTCTTCCCACAAATAGAGCTTTCTTTTGATGGTATTTGATCACCTCTGCGGTTTTTATTTTTTGCGCTATAAACGTAAAAAGACCGAAAATTGTTTTAAAAAATGATATTTTCAAATTTTTGTTATAAAAAAAATCCAATAAACTCAATTTTAGTCATACATTTAGGCCAAAATGTATTCGGCCACATGTTCTTGGTAAAAAAAATGTCAATACGTGTATATTTATTGGTTTGCGCAAAAGTTATAGCGTTTACAAACTAGGGTACATTTTCTGGAATTTACACAGCTTTTAGTTTATAACTGCCTATCTCATTTCTTGAGGTGCTAAAATGGCAGGGCAGTACAAAACCCCCCAAATGACCCCATTTTGGAAAGTAGACACCCCAAGGAAATTGCTGAGAGGCATGTTAAGCCCATTGAATATTAAATTTTTTTGTCCCAAGTGATTGAATAATGATAAAAAAATAAAAATAAACATTTTTTTACAAAAAGTTGTCACTAAATGATATATTGCTCACACATGCCATGGTTATATGTGGAATTGTGCCCCAAAATACATTTAGCTGCTTCTCCTGAGTATGGGGATACCACATGTGTGGGACTTTTTGGGAGCCTAGCCGCATACGGGGCCCCGAAAACCAAGCACCGCCTTCAGGATTTTGAAGGGCGTAAATTTTTTATTTCACTCCTCACTACCTATCACAGTTTTGAAGGCCATACAATGCCAAGATGACACAAACCACCCCAAATGACCCCATTTTGTAAAGTAGACACCCCAAGCTATTTGCTGAGAGGCATGTTGAGTCCATGGAATATTTTATATTTTGACATAGGTTGCGGGAAAATGACAAACTTTTTTTTTTTGCACAAAGTTGTCACTAAATTATATATTTCTCAAACATGCCATGGGCACATGTGGAATTACACCCCAAAATACATTCTGCTGCTTCTCCTGAGTATGGGGATACCACATGTGTGGGACTTTTTGGGGGCCTAGCTGCATACGGGGCCCCGAAAACCAATCACTGCCTTCAGGATTTTTAAGGACGTACATTTTTGAATTCACTACTCTTTACCTATCACAGTTTCGTAGGCCATAAAATGCCAAGATAGCACAACCCCCCCCAAATGACCCCATTTTGGAAAGTAGACACCCCAAGCTATTTGCTGAGAGGCATGGTGAGTATTTTGCAGCTCTCATTTGTTTTCAAAAATGAAGAAAGACAAGAAAAATGTTTTTTCAATTTTCAAAACTTTGTGACAAAAAGTGAGGTCTGCAAAATACTCGCCATACCTCTCAGCAAATAGCTTGGGGTGTCTACTTTCCAAAATGGGGTCATTTGGGCCATCTGGGCATTCCATGGCCTCCGAAACTGTGATAGGCAGTGAAGAGTGAAATCAAAAATTTACGCCCTTAGAAAGCCTGAAGGCGGTGCTTGGTTTTCGGGGTCCCGTACACAGCTAGGCTCCCAAAAAGTCTCACACATGTGGTATCCCCGAACTCAGAAGAAGTAACAGAATGTATTTTGGGGTGTAATTTCACATATTCCCATGGCATGTTTGAGCAATATATCATTTAGTGACAACTTTGTGCAAAAAAAAATGTGTCTTTTTCCTGCAACTTGTGTCACATAATAAATATTCCATGGACTCAACATGCCTCTCAGCAAATAGCTTGGGGTGTCTACTTTCCAAAATGGGGTCATTTGAGGGGGTTTTGAACTGTACTGGCATTTTATGCACAACATTTAGAAGCTTATGTCACACATCACCCACTCTTCTAACCACTTGAAGACAAAGCCCTTTCTGACACTTTTTGTTTTACATGAAAAAATAATTTTTTTTGCAAGAAAATTACTTTGAACCCCCAAACATTATATATTTTTTTTTAAGCAAAGGCCCTACAGATTAAAATGGTGGGTGTTTCATTTTTTTTTTCACACAGTATTTGCGCAGAGTTTTTTCAAACGCATTTTTTGGGGAAAAAACACACTTTTTTAAAATTTTAATGCACTAAAACACACTATATTTCCCAAATGTTTGATGAAATAAAAAAGATGATCTTAGGCCGAGTACATGGATACCAAACACGACATGCTTTAAAATTTCGCACAAACGTGCAGTGGCGACAAACTAAATACATTTTTAAAAGCCTTTACAGGTTACCACTTTAGATTTACAGAGGAAGTTTACTGCTAAAATTACTGCCCTCGATCTGACCTTTGCGGTGATACCTCACATGCATGGTGCAATTGCTGTTTACATTTGACGCCAGACCGACGCTTGAGTTCGCCTTTGCGCGAGAGTGGGGGGGACAGGGGTGCTTTTTTTTTTTGCTTTTTTTTTTTTTTTTTTTGTTGCTTTTTTATCTTATTTTTAAACTGTTCCTTTCATTTTTTTTAGCATTTTTATTGTTATCTCAGGGAATGTAAATATCCCCTATGGTAGCAATAGGTAGTGACAGGTACTCTTTTTTGAAAAAATTGGGGTCTATTAGACCCTAGATTTCTCCTCTGCCCTCAAAGCATCTGACCACACCAAGATCGGTGTGTGATAAAATGCTTTCCCAATTTCCCAATGGCGCTGTTTACATCCGAAATCTAAGTCATAAAATGCTCGTAGCTTCAGGTTTCTTAGGCCATAGAGATGATTGGAGCCATTCTGGTCTCTGATCAGCACTATGGTCAGCTGGCCGAATCAACGGCTGCATTCTCAGGTTCCCTGTTGGGACAGGAGAGCCAGAGAAAAACATGGAAGACGGCGGGGGGGGGCATTCCCTCCTACTGCTTGTAAAAGCAGTCTAGAGGCTAATTAGCTGCTAGGATTGCTTTTGCATGGGGGCATCCTCCTGCAAAAGGTAGGAGCAAATCGATCCTCCTCCCACTGCTGCCCCCACGCTTGAAGTATGCTGAAGTATGTAACTGTGGTGGTGAAATCACCACCGACAGCGCTGGAGTCACGGCTTTATGTATCGTGGGAGCAAACTCTGTTGCTGTCAAGATAAATAAATCCGCGCTGCAACTGAATGGCGTACCTGCTAAGCAAATGATGGTTAACAATAAAACAAAATAACATTACAGTATAACAGTAAGACTTACCATACCTGCAAAGCAAATACAAAAAAAATATTAAAAAATAAAACATTTAACGCAACCTGTGCCTAAAATATATATATAGAAAGTAAAAACCGCGCTACAAAGTTATCAAAGTGTATAGTCCTATGCAGAAAAAAAGTCCAACAATCATAGATCATGGATGAGTGACGTGAAATTCCTCAAAATTCAAATCTTGTGGGTGAATAATCAGGTGAACACATCTAGAAGGTAAAGCGCTTACCAGAAGTAAGCCAAAATAGGCGAGTGGCTTGAAACCCAGCCCCCATTGAGTACGTCAACGTATGACGAAACGCGTCTGGGAGGGACGTCGCCCTGTTGAGGACGGGAGTTTTGCTTTCAGTGCCGGCCGGCATCGCATTTTATCTTTTTACCTATTGTAAGTGTTATTTCATTTAATAAAGCCCTGGTTACATACAGTATCACACTATTGGCCATTTCTTCCATATAATTTTGCACTGCTGAGTTCGGATCAGGATTTCCAGGACGTATCCACGCTGTTCCTGCCGGGACTTTGGTCTGTGTGCGTGTCAGTCTGCCTACTCAAACCTGACATCTGGTAAGCAGGATTTTCACTAGGCTCGCTGGGAATTCATACCCTGTGTCACTCCTTATGGTGTTTGGATTTCAGCTGTATGAATCTGCATATTTTAGTCTAACATCTGGTAAGCAGATTCTATAAGTGGCTTGTTGCATCCAGAGGGATTCTCTTTTATACCGTTCATCTTGGTGATGGTTATATGCTCACTAGCCTTTAAGTATCTGGTAAGCAGACTATTTGGAAGGTTCAATTTAATCTATTTAGCGATTTTTCACTTATTGCATGATTGCATGGCACTCACTTATTGATCCTAGTTGTGTTTGAGACACTGGATGTGGTTTATGATTATATATGATTTTTTGCTCTGTGGTGTGCTGCACTTTTTTCTTTTTTTTTTGCATTGGTTTTGCTATCAGTATTATGCTATGTTTTTTGTCATACATATTTTTGGATAATCCTTGACGGATCTGCACCTACGGCTCGAGTGTGACCTTTCTATTCCATTGGGATCGTTTTCCAAAGGCCCCGGCTGGGTTTCAAGCCACTCGCCTATTTTGGCTTACTTCTGGTAAGCGCTTTACCTTCTAGATGTGTTCACCTGATTATTCACCCACAAGATTTGAATTTTGAGGAATTTCACGTCACTCATCCATGATCTATGATTGTTGGACTTTTTTTCTGCATAGGACTATACACTTTTATAACTTTGTAGCGCGTTTTTTACTTTCTATATTCTGTTTTGATGTGCCTCACTTATAACCGCAGCTTGTATTTTATATTTTTTATATTTAATTTCTTTTTTCCCTAGCGCAGTTTTTTTTATTTTTATTTAAAATATATATATATGCCGAAGCATGGGGGCATCCTCCCGCAAAAGGCAGGAGCAAATCGCTCCTCCACCCACTGCTGCCCCCACGCTTCGGCATATATGCTGAAGTATGTAACTGTGGTGGTGAAATCACCTCCGACATCGCTGGCGTCACGGCTTTATGTATCATGGGAGCAAACGCTGTTGCTGTCAAGATAAATAAATCCACGCTGCAGCTGAATGGCGTACCTGAAAACAAAAAAATGGTTAAAACACAGTAAACTATAAAACAATTACATACCTGAAAAGCAAACATGATAAAACATAACAACAATAAAACATTGCAGAATAGAATACAGTAAAAAAGAGCAGAACAATAGAGAGAAAATAGAGAGAAAGAGAACAATAAAACGACAACTATTTTTGTTTTTTTTATTTTATATTTTTTTGTGTAATTTTTTTTTTTTTACTTTTTTTTTTTTTTTTTTACTTTTTTTTTATAACTGTAACTTTTAAAACTGTAACGATTCCAGGTTTGGGTCTCTCAAAATGCGATGGCATCTTGGGAGACCCTGTGAAAGTGTGCCCTAGTCTGTGCAATCCTGTACCCTACTCAACTAGTATATGGTAGCGCTCAAAACATTCACCAATGCAAAGACCAGGATTGCCAGGACAGGAGGGACAATAATACCGGGTGTCACGCCTATATCTGCGCTTTCTGCAGACACGACATTTTCTTTGGGGGGCTCGTTGGGTAGGGGTACTCGGGAGGACATAAGGAAAATGCCTCCCATGCAGCCAGCTTACTGCATCTGGTTGGGGAAGGTGAGGTGGAGCACCGTCTGGATACAGAAGGGCTCTGACGATCTCTTCCTCGAATTTAAGGAAGGATCCAGTCTGTCCTGAAGCTCTGTATAGCACATGAGCGTTCAGCAAAGCCAATTGAAATAAGTATACAGACACTTTTTTGTACCAGAATCTGGCCTTACGGGCAACTAGGTACGGCGCAAACAACTGGTCGTTAAGGTCCACCCCTCCCATATTTTGGTTATATTCGTGGACACAGAGGGGTTTCTCCACAACACCAGTCGCCGTAGTAATTTGGACCATCGTGTCTGCATGAAGGGAGGTAAGAACGAAAACATTCTTATTGTCTCTCCACTTCATAGCGAGCAAATTATTACACCACAAGCAGGCTCTCTCCCCCAGCCTAAGACGGGAATCTACAAGCCGCTGGGGAAAGCCCCGACGATTAGGTCGCACGGTGCCACATGCTCCAATTTGATGATCAAAAAGGTGACTAAAAAGTGGCACGCTCGTGTAATAATTGTCCACATATAAATGGTACCCCTTTCCGAATAAGGGTGACACCAAGTCCCACACTATCTTGCCAGCGCTTCCTATGTAGTCAGGGCAGTTTGTCGGCTCTACGTGACTATCTTTGCCCTCGTAAACCATACAACTACATGTATAGCCTGTGGCCCTGTCACAGAGCTTATACATCTTGACCCCGTATCTGGCACGCTTGCTGGGAAGGTACTGTTCGAATGACAAGCGTCCAGAAAATTTATTCAGGGACTCATCAACGCAGACAACTTGATGGGGAGTAAACAAGTCTGCAAAACGCTGGTTGAAGTTGTTTTACGAGGGGCCGAATTTTGTAGAGCCGATCGTATTCAGGTCTCCACGAGGACGAGTTCATTGTCATTGAAGTGCATGAACCGCAAAATCTGCTCGTATCATGCCCTGGTCATGGAGGCAGAGAACAAGGGCATATGGTGAATTGGGTCAGTGGACCAATATGACCGCAACTCACTCTTTTTAGTTATGCCCATGTTGAGGGAAAGGCCCAAAAAGATCTTAAATTCGGAGACCGTAATTGGTCTCCAATTTCTGGCAAGGGAGGACTGGGGATTAGCGGCGATGTGTTGACCAGCATATAAATTGCTTTGGTCCACAATAGATCTATAGAGATCTTCGGTGAAAAACAGTGAATAAAATTCCAGTGGCGTAAAATCAACTGTTTCCACCTGAATTCCGGGTTGGCCAGTGAATGGGGGAAGTACGGGTGCTGCAGAAGTGGTGGGTTCCCAATTCGGATTGGCGAATGCAGCAGGAAGGGCACTATGGGCACGACGGGCCTGTGTTCGTCTTCTTGGTGGCAGCGGAACACTACTAGTGCTTGCCACCTCACCAGCTTGAACTGCACTTATGGGACTCGCCACGTCACCACGTGATACTGAAGTGCTGGATGTACGACCAGGGTGTACTAGGCCGCTGGTGCTTGCCAGTTCACCAGAAGGAATAGTGGTGCTAGTACTGCTCTGCTCCATACGAGGGACCTGCGGTTCTTGCACTTCAAGGACAGAAGAAGAAGTTCGGGGTCTGGTACGCCTGACCTTGGCAGGGACCACAACTCCGTCGTCAGAGCTATCTGTCATGGAGCCACTGTCGTCTACAGGATCGTATTCTGAGCCTGAATCTGACAGATGAGTGACTTCCTCTTCACTATCTGTCATGCTCAGAAACGTGTAGGCCTCTTCACTAGTGTACCTTCGATTTGCCATTTTGGGCTCTAAATTTAGGGGTACACTAGTGAGACTCACAGGCGATCAGGGGGTTAAACCTTTATAAGGTAATAAACGGCGGGTGCCCTAAAACTATAATAAACAAACTAACTAACCAGCGTCACCGTAACAATTATATGGTGATCACTGGTGAAAGGGTTAACTAGGGGGCAATCAGGGGGTTAGGACCTTTATTAGGTAGTATATAGGGGTCCCTGTCGCTATAAAACACTGACGGCGAACCTATATACTTACCTCCCTAACTAGCGTCACCTGTGTCACTAATACAGCAATCAGAAAAACGATCGCTTAGTGACACTGGCGATGGGGGGTGATCACGGGGTTAAAACTTTATTAGGGGGGGTTAGGGGGGGTACCCTAGACCTAAAGGGGGGTACCCCAGACCTAAAGGGGGCTAACCCTAACTGCCCTAACACTTATCACAAACTGACACCAATGCAATAATCAGAAAAAAAAACAACTGCTTTTGGTGTCAGTGTGACAGGGGGTACAGGGGGGTGATCAGGGGGTAAAAAGTGTGCCTGCGTGTTCTACTGTTAGTGTAGTGTTGGTGCAAACTTACTTGGATGTCTTCTCTCCTCGGCGCTGGAACGAAAAGACCAGCTCGAGGAGAGATGACATCACTTCCTACGCTTCTGTTTACATTACAGAAGCCGAGGAAGCCTGTCATTCACCAGGAGAGATCGCGAGGGGGGAGCCACGAATAAGTGGCCTCCCCCTCACCTTTGATCGCCCCTGACCTGAATCCAACCGCCGCAGGCACCGGGGGGGGTCCAATCGGACCCCCTGCCCGCGGGAAGGCAAAGACGTACCTGTCCTGCCTGTGCCATTCTGCTGACGTACATCGTCGTGCGGCGGTCGGCAACTGGTTAAAACTACTCTCGGCTATTAATGAATTGTCGGTTCGACAATACACATAAAAGTTCATTGATAAACATGGCATGGGATTTCCCCACAGGGGAACCCCGAACAAAAAAAAAAAAAAAATGCGTGGGGGTCCCCCTAAATTCCATACCAGGCCCTTCAGGTCTGGTATAGATATTAAGGGGAACCCCGCACCAAAATAAAAAAAAAATGGCGTGGGGGTCCCCCTAAATTCCATACCCGGCCCTTCAGGTCTGGTATGGATATTAAGGGGAACCCCGCGCCAACATTTTTTTAAAAAATGGCCTGGGGTCCCCCTCAAAATCCATACCAGACCCTTATCCGAGCATGCAACCTGGCAGGCCACAGGAAAAGAGGGGGGGACGAGAGAGCGCCCCCCCTGAACCATACCAGGCCACATGCCCTCAACATTGGGAGGGTGCTTTGAGGTAGCCCCCCAAAGCACCTTGTCCCCGTGTTGATGGGGAGAAGGGCCTCATCCCCACAACCCTTGGCCGGTGGCTGTGGGGGTCTGCGGGCAGGGGGCTTATCGGAATCTGGAAGCCCCGTTAACAAGGGGAACCACAGATCCCGCCCCCCCCGTGTGAATTGGTAATGGGGTACAAATTTACCCCTACCATTTCACAAAAAAAGTGTCAAAAAGGTTAAAAAACACGAGACAGTTTTTGACAAGTCCTTTATTAATTTCTTCTTCTTTTGGCTTCTTCTCCATCTTCTTCTTCTTCGTCCGCTCTTCTCGTCCCGCATCTTCCTCCAGGCTTTTTCTCCACTCTGTCCGCACGATCCACCTCAGTGGGAGTCTTCAGCCGTGTGACGCTTCGCTTCTTCTGATATTTCTTATATAACGGGGCACATGGGCCACCAGGTGACCCCACCCTCCTCTGACGCATGGGGAATTCACGGGACTTCCCTGAGGCTTTCCCCGTGTTATCAGAGCAAAGCGTCACACAGCTGAAGACTCCCACTGAGGCGGATTATGCGGACAGAGCGGAGAAGAAGTGGTGTACAGTAGGGGGCGCTAGAGACCTGAAAACATATGTATCTGTCACTAGATACACACACAATCCACATCAACCGCAGTGAATTGAATAATACTGTTTGTGCTGTAATGAAAATATACCAAATACATAATATGTAATAAAAATATACAAATATATAAAATAAAAGTGAAGAGTGATATTAAGATCAAAAAAGTTCTTAGTGCAAGTGTGATAGATGAATTTGTGATGTTTAATTGTCCCAATCCATTGAAAAGATCAGAGCAAACAGTTAGTTGAAACCAACATTAAAGCTGACACATAGATCTTCAAAAATGCAACAAATCTTGCGATGATATATAGATTCCGTCACCCAAGAGGAAAAAACACCTGAAGATAATAGATATCTGCTTACCAGATACCAATGACTCCTTTAACTAAAAAGAGAGTCATTAGCGCTTGTACAGGATTGTGCCTGTTCACATGAAGGCTGGAAGGCTGGATGGTACTTTAGGCATAGATCCCTCCCGTCCCATTCATTCAGGATAGGAAATATGAGAAACACAAAAGGGAATCTCCATAGCGTAAAACCATTTAATGTATAAAAATAAAGAACAATAAAATAGCCAAATGGCCTCTTACATTGATCGGTGCCTACCCGGCACTGGGACTGCTTGCATGTCAGGGTGAATGGTGTCAGAAACCCTTCGCATCACATCGCACATGCGGCGTGCGTTCCACCCCGTGCGTCTAGCTAGCCAGATGATCCGGAAGTAGGTGGGACGATTCTGGACATGTGACCACGTACCGCTCCGACGTACGTTTCGTTTGTGAACGTCTTCAGGGAAGCGTACATTGGTCACTAGGCAACTGGTTTATATGGGGAATAAGGGCGGGTAAATTGGCTTAATACAAATACTCCGCCTCTTTGTCAATAAAGTTTATTTGTTAAGCACCATGCACAAACCAACAAGGGGATGAGAACTCCCTCTGGTGGTTATATGTCTTAGTGCTCCAAAAAAACTCTATTATTAAATTAGAGAAAAAAAGATAATTTTATAACAGTAATACATACCCTATTTGTCAATTAGTAAAAAGGCAGAAAACAATTGGAGATGGTAAATTTGTAAATAAGTATGCTACATAAACAATGATAATTGTCATAGTTGGTTGGAAAGGACCAAAATTAATCCCGTCATTCAAAGCAGTCTCAGTCTCGGTTTTACAATGGCTGGTATGTGATAAGCACATCTCAACACTCTCCATTGAAACCACAATATATAATATTTTAGTATCTTGAAAATCTTACCACCAAAGCTATATTTTAATAAATTAAAATTAAATTACAAAAAATAACAAAAAATGATAGCCACGTAAACCACATATTAATTGGATTAATAATAAAACGCCTCAGATATGATTGTTTCATTCAAAATTAGGGGAGCAGCTTGCATTTGTGATTTTTTGTGTTTTTGTTTTTTGTTTTTTGTTTTGTTTTTTATACACTTATTATTACAACTATTCATTTTTCATAATTTTTTTTTAAAATTTACTACTATCACGGGCGCGAAAGTATTGTTTACCTATTGGAGCGGAGAAGAAGCCTGGAGGAAGATGCGGGACGAGAAGAGCGGACAAAGAAGAAGATGGAGAAGAAGATGAAGAAGAAGATGGAGGAAGAAGAAGAACACTGAAAGAACACCAGAAGAAAGAGGATGGAAGAAGAAGCCAAAAGAAGAAGAAATTAATAAAGGACCTGTCAAAAACCGTCTCTTGTGTTTTTTAACCTTTTTGACACTTGTTTTGTGAAATGGTAGGAGTACATTTGTATCCCATTACCAATTCACACAGGGGGGGCCGGGATCTGTGGGTCCCCTTGTTAAAGGGGGCTTCCAGATTCCGATAAGCCCCCCCACCCACAGACCCCCACAACCACCGGCCAAGGGTTGTGGGGATGAGGCCCTTCTCCCCATCAACATACCGGGACCTAAAGGGCCTGGTATGGAATTTAGGGGGACCCCCACGCATTTTTTTTTTTTACGAAATTTAAAGGAATATTACACTTTTATTGTTTCACTTTAAGCATTATTAAAATCACTGCTCCCAAAAAAATGGCTGTTTTTAAAACTTCTTTTTGCATTGATACATGTCCCCTGGGGCAGGACCCAGGTCCCCAAAACTTTTTATGACAATACCATGCATATAAGCCTTTAAAATTAGCACTTTTGATTTCTCCCATAGACTTTTAAAGGGTGTTCCGCGGCTTTCGAATTTGCTGCGAACACCCCAAATTGTCCACTGTTCGGCGAACTGGCGAACAGCTGATGTTCGAGTCGAACTCATGTTCGACTCGAACTCGAAGCTCATCCCTAATCCCCATATTTTTTGTAAATTTCTATTGGTAGACCATCTGGTCCTGGGGCTTTTTGGGTCACCATCTTTGCTGTTGCTTTTTGCAACTCTTCGAGTGTCAATGGAGCCTCTAATCCCTCCCTGTCCTTACTTGACAGTGGGGGTATTTTCGGTTTTTCAAAAAAGCCCCACATTTCCCCTTCTACATTTATCTGTGATGTGCCATACAAATCTTCATAAAAATTTTTAAACTCATTTACTATTTCCGGTGTAGTCCTTTTAATTTTACCCTCCTTATCCTGAATTGCTGGTATAGTGGTTGGAGGGCTATTTGCCTTAGCTGTTAGGGCCAAAATTCTCCCCACTCATTCTCCCTCCCCGTAAAAACTCTGCTTCTGAGATAATTTTTTTTTCTCTACTTTCTCCAGAACCAGTCTTTTATATTCTTTTTGTTTCTCCACCCACTCGCCATATCTATCTGGAGTCGGTACCTCCAAATACCGCATTTCTGCCTGCCTCACCTTCTCTCTCACCATGATTTCTTAACCTGTGATTGCCTTTTGACATGAGAGATTTTTTGTATCAACACACCCCGCAAAAACACTTTCAGGGTATCCCAAATTATTCCTGATGGCGCAGTCCCTGAATTTAAGTCTATAAACTCTCTCAGGCTGGCCTCAATCTCCCCAGCATCCTCGATTATCTCCAGCCAGAAGGGGTTTATTTTCCAATCTCCTCTACTATAATTCTCCACTATTTTTATTGAACAAACTACTGGTGAGTGATCCGAGATCCCCCTTGACTCATACTCTACCTCCTCCATTATCTTTAAAGCTTCTTCATTGCACTGTACGAGGTTGATCCTGGATAAGGTGGAATGCGTTCTAGAGTGACAGGAGTATTGCTTTACCCCCGGATACCACCTCCTCCATGTATCCACCAAACCTGTCTCCTCACAGAATTGAAACAACGGACTGCTGAGTGCTTCATTAGCATTCACAGGAATCCTCTGTGGGAACCTGTCTATGCTCTTGTTCATGGTCATGTTGAAGTCTCCTGCCACTATAACCGGCACTCCCGGCTTGTCCACGATAAACCCCATCAAGTCACATAAGATTTCCGTACTAAATGGCGGAGGGATATATATATTGGCTAATATACATTCTCTATCTTCAAGCGCACAAAAAAAAGAAAAATATACCTTCCATTCTCATCTACCATACTTTGCCTGCAGGAAAAAAACACTTCAGGGTCTATCAAAGTACTCACCCCCTTGAATAGGAGGTGTGAGTTGAATGATATTGCACCCTGTATTTCCTATGTTCTAAAACACTAGTTGTCCCTTTCTCAAGGTGTGTCTCCTGCAGGCAAAGTATTCCAGATCCACCCATACTGGCCACAGAAAAAATTGCCCGCCTTTTGGACGGTTCCCTTACCCCCCCCCCCCCCCCCGTACATTCCAAGAGCATATCTTGATTTTCCTAATCTTCCTATTCTGATTTGGGGCCTTTCCTCTTCCATCTCTAATTCCTATCATACTACTATCCTATTTCCCTTTTCCCTATCAAAATAATTCCTTAAACTCGTTTCATTTTCCTTCATGCTTAGTGATCTCAAATATTTTTTCCCCTGTCTATTGTGATTACTTTTTAGTGACACTTCCTCCTGTGTGACCTCAAAACCTTTTCCATATGCTTTCTTACATCCCATCCTTTCCACACATCCCTCAAAATATTTTTTTCCCTGTCTATTGTGATTACTTTTTTGTGACATTTCCTCCTGTGTAGTCTCAGAACCTTTTCCATATTCTTTCTTACAACCCATCCTCTCCACACATCCCTCATTCTCTCCATCCCCCCCCCCCCATCTCCTTTTCCATACCGATACATATCACCTCCTCCATTCTCCCTTACATCCTTAAATTCACCCCATTCTCTCCCCCCCTCCCATTTCCCAACCCCCCACCCCCACCCTCCCCCTCCTCCCTCCTCTTCCCCCTTCCCCTCCCCCCTTTTTTCTGCCCATCTCTGTGCCCATACTGAGGGCTTCTAAAGTGACCATACTTCTTCCCAAAGTGATATATCTCAGCTTTTTTAAAAACAATTTCTGTGAGTTGTTACCCAAATCTGGTGAAAGGAGATCAGTCCCCAGTGTCTCAAATGTGTCCATTAATACAAATTCAATAAAAATAACACACTAAACCCCTCCTAGGAAAAAGAGACTCAAACACCTTTGCCCTCTTCTTTGTGTCTCCTATTCCCTTTCCCCCTACTCCCCCCCCCCCCCACTCCCATCTCCATATGTATATTTCAAAATTAGTGCAGGTGTAAGAGAGAAAAAAATAACAAAAGGAAAAAACACCCGACAAAAAAACACAGCCACTGGGAAAAAAAAAAAGGATTTCCCTTGTTTCCATTGTCCCTGGTTACTTAAATGCTAGAAAGGAAAAAAGAAGGAGAAGAAAAAAAAAGGACCAATGTTCTACTAAATAAAAAAAAAAAAGTCTGTCCATTTTCCAATAATCCTCATGTCTCTTCTCCCCGCTGTATATTCCCTTCATTTTTCTCCAACCATAATGTCACTTCTGCAGGCATGTTGAAAAACCTGGTTTCCCCAAGAGCTATTACTCTTAGGTGTGCCGGGTACAGTAATGCATAACTAACTTTAAGCTGTTGCAGTCTACGCTTGCATTCTGTAAATTTTTTTGTAGTTTCTGTAGCTCGGGTGATTTAGCAGATTTTACTGCTGGTTTCATTGATGCATCTGCCACTGAAACGTAACTTATCCTCCCCACCAAGTGGGCCGCCAAGGGGGCCTGATGTTGTGCCTCTCCTGCCTGTCCGCCCTTTTTGGGCGTCTGATTCGGCGTGTGGGCATATCGCTCCAGCTTTGCAGCAGAGGCAGCAGCTTGGCATTTCTTGGATCCTCGCAGTGCTTGGGCACCCCCTCCCGCTCCATCCTGCGTGGCCGCCTCCTCCACCCCCCATCTCCTAGACATACTAGGAAGCGGGTCAGTTCAGATGTTGTGTTGTGACAGGCGGTAGATCTATCCCACGAAAGCGTCACCTCCCCCTTCTCCCACCGGGGTGTGTGCCTCTGTACTCCGCCGCGGAAGAGCCACAGGAGAGCTCACTGCTCACTTCCTGCACCTCGCTGTATCACACATGGGAGCGAGCTTGAGGTCCGGGCTCACAACGACCTCTCACCTCAGCATCCAGTCACGCCCCCTAAAGTCCCGCATTATTATTATTATTATTATTATTAAACAAGTGTGATTTAACTATACTTCTGTCTCGGTCTGATTTATGGTTTCTGATAATAGGCGAAGGCCATGAATTCAGAAGATACAGTCAATCCACTTGTTGGTAATATTTTCTCCAGATTGGATGAGCAAGATCACCGCATGGATCAGTTTGCCATAGCGTTACAAATGCTCCTGAGTCACACGGCTCACCTGGAAACTCCCACTGTGGCTGCTCCGGTACAACCTGAGTTTCAGGCTGTCCCTGTTGCTGTGCCAGTCTCTGTGCAGGCACCCGCCTTGAGTACTCCCTCTATAAGAGGTATGTCTGGTTCCGCTCCACTTCCCCAGCGATTTGGGGGCAATCCAGTTCAATGCAGAGGGTTTCTCAACCAGGTTGAGATATATTTTGAGATGCTGCCCCAGGCGTTTCCCACGGACAGAAGCAAAGTAGGTTTTGTGATATCTTTGCTTTCTGAGAGAGCCTTGGCCTGGGTAAACCCTCTATGGGAGACGCAAAAACTTGTTGTCAGTTACCCTGACTTTGTGGCCTCCTTTAAAAGGGTCTTTGACGTTCCCGCACGCTCCATTTCTGCTGCCAAGTGCCTCGTGTCCAGTGCCGGCCCAGCCGGCACTGTGCTGCCTGGTATCAAGAATGAAATGCTGCCCCCCCCCCCAAAAAAAAAATCACGCCCACCAAAATGCCCCCACATCCATTATTTTATATCATGGTAACTAAAGTGGACCTGTCATGGCTCTATAAAGGAGTATAAAGAGGACCTGTAAAAATACAAACCGCGGAGGTGATCAAATACCACCAAAAGAAAGCTCCCTATTTGTGGGAAAAAAAGGATGTAAATTTTGTTTGTGTGCAACATCGCACGACAGCGCAATTGTCAGTTAAAGCGATGCAGTGCCGTATCGCAAAAAAAAATGATTGAAGTGCAATATTTCTATTATTACATTGTTATATAAAATAGTTCAACTCACCATAATGCAGAATCAGTGGGAGCCCTGAGCGTGTCACTTGCCAATGTCACCTGCCTTCAGATGCGGCTTGTCACTTGCCACAACACCACCTGCCACACATTGCGGATTGTCACTTGCCACACGTACCGGACTGTTGCTTGCCACGTCACCTGCCACACGTACCATATTGTTGCTTGCCACGTCACCTGCCACACGTACCGGATTGTTGCTTGCCACGTCACCTGCCACACGTACCGGATTGACGCTTGCCACGTCACCTGCCACACGTACCGGATTGTCTCTTGCCACGTCACCTGGCACACATTGTGGATTGTCACTTGCCACTGCTGCTGATCGCACTGTGAGAAGCCCAGTGTTCTGCTGAAAAATGTTCCCCATCGAATAGTGTCCGCCCTGTACTGCGTTTGCGCAATACAGAGGACAAAGGAGATGCCGAAAGTCTCCGAACATCAACAGCGGGAGCGTGTGGCACAATGTACTCTGAAGCGCAGGCGCTGTGTAGAGCTCATGAACAGCTGTTCATGTTCGGAGACTTTCTGCATCTCCTTTGTCCTCCATACTGCGCAAGCGCTGCACCTGCGCAGTACAGGGTGGACAGTATCTGATGGGGGACCTTTCTTGGCGGATCCTCACAGTGGGATCCACAGCGGAGGGGGCGGAATAGGCTGGCTGGTGGGTGGCAATTTGCCACCCCCTGAATGTGCCGCCTGGAACCATGGCTCCATCGGGTCCCATGGTAGGGCCGGCCCTGCTCATGTCCATCAAACAGAGTACGAGAACTGTTGCCGATTATGTCATTGAATTCCGTACTCTGGCAGCAGAGGTTGCTTGGAACAATGAGGCCCTTGTGGTTGCTTTTTCTCATGGTCTCTCGGATTCCATCAAGAATGAGATAGCAGCCCGAGATAAACTCACTGAGCTGGAGAGGTTGATCACGTTTGCCATCCTCATTGACTCCAGACTCAGAGAAAGACTCCTGGTACCGAGTCGGTCAGTGAAGATGAATCCATGCACTTGGGCTTCACGCGTCTCTCTGCGGATGAGAGAGCCTTTAGGAGGAGGGAGAGATTGTGCCTTTATTGTGGCCAGGCAGGTCACTTTTTGAAGTGAACGCCCAAACCTTGAGGTCCTGTCATGGGCAGACCTCAGGTGGCATTGTTTCATCCCCAGTTATCCAGGAGGATAAGCCCCTGGTTTTGGCCACCCTTTCTTGGGCTGAGTCGTCCATCGAGATACAGGCTCTAATCGACTCTGGGGCTGCAGGCCTGTTCATTGATGCGGCCTTTGTATTGCAGCACTTGATTCCACTGCAGCTGCCTGACACTCCACTTGCCATTGAGGCTCTTGATGGGAGACCTCTACAGCCTGCCCATGTGAATCTTGAGACGGTTCCGTTGTCCATGGCCGTAGGGGCTCTTCACCATGAGATAATCCAATTACAAGTTATTTCCCCATCTAGGTTTCCACTGGTTATTGGTTATCCTTGGTTACAGAGGCACAACCCCTCTTTCGATTGGCTCCACGCTGAGGTTCTCTCCTGGTCACCACAATGCAGTGAGACATGCATCCAGAAGGTAGTCAAGGTCCTGTGCACCTCTTCACTCTCCTCCCTGTTCCGCGATTTTAGTGATATCTTTGACAAAGATCAAGCCGCTAGTTTGCCTCCATGCCGGCCTTATGATTGTGCAATTTACCTTCAACCTGGTGCCATACCCCCTCGTGGCCGGCTTTACCCTTTGTTGGTCTTGGAGGATAAGGCCATGGAGGAGTATGTTGCAGATGCACTTTCTCGAGGTTTCATCCGCAAATCCTCGTCTCCTGCTGGTGCTGGTTTCTTCTTTGTGAAGAAGAGCAGTGAACTGAGAGCTTGTATTGATTATAGGGGTCACAATCGTTTCACGATTAAGAATGCCTACCCGATTCCATTGATTACAGAGTTATTTGACTGCCTCAAGGGAGCAATGGTTTTCACGAAGCTTGATTTGAGAGGGGCATACAATCTCGTGCGGATTAAGGAGGGCGGCGAGTGGAAAACTGCCTTTAATACCAGAACAGGCCATTATGAGTACCTCGTAATGCCTTTTGGCCTTTGTAACGCCCCGGCAGTTTACCTGGAATTTATTAACGATGTCCCCTGAGATTTGTCACAGTTATGTGTGGTGGTTTATCTCGATGATATCCTCATATTTTTCAAGTCCCTGGAGAGCCACCACACAGATGTCTGTCGTGCACTTCAGAAACTAAGAGAGAACAATCTCTATTGTAAACTGGAGAAGTGCCAGTTCCATTGTGAACAGGTTAAATTCCTGGGCTATATCATTTCCACTGCTGTTTTTTTTCGATGGACCCAGAGAAACTTCCGGCAGTCCTACAGTGGCACCGACCCATGGGTTTGCAGCATTTCCTGTGCTTTGTCAACTATTATCTGAAGTTTATTCGTAACTTCTCATCTCTGGTCAAGCCCCTGACTGATATGACCAGAAAGGATGGTAACCCACAGAGTTGGTCTCCGGAGTCCATTAAGGCCTTTGAGAGTCTCAAGGCTGCCTTTGTTTCTGCTCCTGTGTTGGCACATCCTGATCCTACATTGCCTTTTATCCTAGAAGTTGATGCTTCTGAGACTGGAGTTGGCGCCCTTCTGTCTCAACGTCTTAACTCTGAGAGTGCTATGCATTTGTGTGGCTACTTTTCCAAGAAATTGTCACCTGCAGAGTGCAATTACGAGATTGGTGACAGAGAGCTGTTGGCAATCATTTTAGCCCTGAAAGAATGGAGACATCTCCTTGAAGGTACCACTGTGTCGGTTCTCATTCTTACTGACCATAAGAATCTCACATTCTTATCTGAGGCTAAGCGCCTCTCTCCCAGAAGGGTGCGATGGGCTCTTTTCTTGTCGAGTTTTAATTACAGTGTCTCATTCTTTCCCGGTACTAAGAATGTAAGGGCTGACGCCTTGTCATGACAATTTTCCTCCACTTCCAAGTTGGAGTCGGTTCCGGCTCCTGTGATTTCTCCTGATCGTATTCTGGCTACGGTTCGCACCAGTCTTACTTCTCCTTTGGGTGGCAAAATTCTTGCTGCTCCGTTCCATGCTCCTCCTGAGAAACCTTGTGACCGCTGCTTTGCCCCTGAGAGTCTCCGTACTGCCGTGCTCCAGACTTACCATTCTCCTAAGGAAGCTGGTCACCCTGGGAAGAACCAACTCATTTGGGTCATTTCCAAACAATTCTGGTGGCCTAGTCTACAGCCTGATGTAACTGCCTTCATAGCTGCCTGTTCCGTGTGTGCTCAGAGTAAGACTCCCCGACACCTTCCAGTGGGCCTCCTACAACCCATACCCAATGGAGAGATGCCCTGGACCCATCTGTCTATGGATTTCATTGTGGAGTTACCCAACACCCAAGGCAACACTGTTATCCTTATGGTGGTTGACCGCTTCTCAAAGATGTGTCATTGTATTCCACTTAAGAAGCTGCCCACTTCTAAGGAACTGGCTTCCATTTTTTTCCATGTTCCATTAATTCTTTCGCTTACATGGGCTACCCAAGGTGATTGTCTCGGACAGGGGTAGTCAGTTTGTCTCCCGGCTCTGGCGAGCCTTTTGTGCACAGTTGGGAATTCAGCTTGCTTTCTCCTCTGTCAATCAGTCCTTGGAGCAATTCTTACGTTGCTATATTTCTGACCATCATAACAACTGGTCAGACCTATTACCGTGGGCAGAGTTTGCTCACAACAGTGCCTTGAATTCTGCTTCCCGATTGTCCCCGTTTATGGCGAATTATGGTTTCCAACCTTCCATGTTGCCTGACTCATTTGTTCCGCAGAGTATTCCTGCGTTAGAGGAGCATCTCCATGGTCTTCGTTCCACTTGGGCACAAGTTCATGAGGCTTTGCAACATGCTAACGATAGGTACAGACTCCATGCTGACCGCAGACACCTGCCTGCACCTTCCTACCAGGTTTGGGACAGAGTCTGGCTGTCGTCTCGCAACCTCTGACTTCGTGTTCCTTCTTTGGAATTCGCACCTCATTTTATTGGGCCTTTCCGTATCCTTCGCAGGATTAATCCAGTGGCTTACACCTTGGAGCTTCCTCCTAGTATGCGCATCTCAAATGCGTTTCATGTCTCCTTATTGAAACCTTTGGTCTGCAATCGCTTTACCACCTCGGTGCCACATCCTCACCCTATACAGGTTAAGAACCATGAGGAGTATGAAGTACAATCCATTGTTGACTCCCATAGGTTCTGTGGGCACATACAATACCTGATGCATTGGAAGGGGTACGGTCCAGAGAAAAGCTTTTGGGTCTCATCCTCGGACGTACATGCCCCTGTCCTCCTCCATGATTTCCATAGACGTTTTCCCCTCAAGCCCAGTGGTCCTCCGAGGGGGAGGGGTCATTGAGGAGGGGGTACTGTCAGGGCTGGGCTCAGCCCTTCCTTCTCTGAGCTGGCCGCTCAGCTGTTGGCTAATTGCCAGCTCCCATCTCTCTCCACAGTTACCCAGCTGTTGTTGATTCTGCTCGTCAGTCCTGCCTACCTAAAGTCGCCCAGCTCACTTGATCTCTGCCTTCGCCTTTGTCAACATCACAGTGACTTTCTCCTGCGCTCCTGTTTTGCTCAGCTGACGTTCCTTCTGGCTCCTGATCATGCTTGCTGTGCTACTACGTTTATGTCTGGCTCTCTGACATTTGCTTGGCTGACTACCCGATCCGGTTACTGAATTCTGGCTTGTTTTGACTACGCTTACTCTGTTTACCATATTATTATTATTATTATTATTATTATTATTATTAAACAAGTGTGATTTAACTATACTTCTGTCTCGGTCTGATTCATGGTTCCTGATACATAAACTTTAAGTGAGCAGTCTCTATTGCTTTAGTAAACCAACCCCAGAAAGCTTTTTTGACCATATATTTCATGTGGGTCACAGAAGTGCACTTCTGTGACCTATAATCAAAAGCCCGCTGTCAGCTGATGTCACAGAGCAGCTTCAGATTTGAAAAAGCTGGAACTCACCCAGATGCTTGACCAACAGCTGCTCCCGCCCCCTCTCTATCCTGGCACTCCCGTGAGCGCTGTAGGGGCAGAGCAGAGAGTGGTGACAGTCACAGCTTTGCGCTCAGATCAGACGACCCAAGAACTGAGAGATTAGTGGTGATCACTCAGTTCTCGGGCTTAGAACCTGAGGGGTATGCACATCTCCATTAAAAGTGAACTGAAATAACTAATACACATTGGATAAATGGATATATCCACAAAAAGAAATGTTTACAAGAGTAACTACTATGTATTCATTTATTTTATCATTAATTACATATGTTTTTAAATGCAGTTTGACTTTGTACCATCCTTTTTTGAAATATTCTGTGTGGCAGCAGTTTAGACTGAGTGAGAAAAAATAGATAGAAAGAGGAATTAAATTAGAGCGAGCAAAGGGATGAACTCATAAATCTGCTACCTATACTTCCCTATCCAATCAACAGGCTGCAGGTAGGGTGGTGTCAACAGTATATTCTAAGGGCCATGTTAGACTAGCAATCCTGTACCTGGTGAGAAATTGCCAGCAAAAGGATTGCTATAAAGGGGTAAAGTGCAGGGTAGGAGAAATTCTTGCCACCATTGTGGCTCTGCAACTGGTTGCTTGAGCAAAATCTCACTTCGAAACTAACTACATAACTACAAAATGTTTCCGCCAGCAACACGTCACCCATCCAGCCAGAAAAGTGACAAGTGGAAGTTGGTCAGTAGTTTCTCTCCAGGTTTTAGCAATCTCTTGCTGGCATGAGTTTGCCTTGGACAGTAGCACTAGTGTTGAATGGCCCTAAGGGCTTATGTAGATGGGTGTAGGGGCTGGGCACCTGCTATTTGCTGCTCAGCTGTCGGTTAATTACCATCCACTCCTTGTTTCCACAGCGACTCATTTGGTTAACATTACCTGCCTAATTAGTCCAGCCTACAGACAGCCCCTTTTTGCTATTAAAACAGCTTTGCTTCTTTACTCTGTGCCCTTGCGTGGTCTGTGATCGCCAGTGTCTTCCTGTGTATGACTTGGCCTAGCTGACTTCTATTCTGATACCTGTTCCTGTTTTTGCTCCTTACTTCGCTGACTTCTGGCTTCCTGAACATGGCTCGTCTGATTACCCGCTTTAGCATTTAAACCCTGGCTTCAGTTTTTGACTGCATTCTAGATATGTGCAATTTGTTTCATTCCAAATTTGTTTTTTAATGAATTTCAACAAATTTGTTAATTCGGAAATATCTGGATAAACGAAAACCCGAAAATTTGTAAATCTATACATTCTCACATTCGTACATTCTCACATTCGTAAATTCATACATTCGTAAATTCATACATTCGTAAATTCGTACATTCGTAAATTCTTAAATTCGTACATTTGTAAATTCGTACATTCGTACATTCATAAATTAGTATATTCGGAAATTTGTAAATTTGTAAATTCAAAAATTTGGAAATCTGAAATAATAATTAACTAATAATAAGTTAACTATTACTAACTATTAAATTATAGGTATTGGAATTTCCTTTCAAATTAGGCTGTTAGTGAACATAACAAATACATAATTATCCAAAGTTTGGAATTATCCGAAATAATGAATGCCGTATCTAAACGAATGGAACGTAATGAATCAACAATAATAAATAACAATAATAATAATAAAAACATTTTATTATTTTTAT
Source organism: Aquarana catesbeiana (assembly GCF_042186555.1). Lineage (NCBI taxonomy): Eukaryota > Metazoa > Chordata > Amphibia > Anura > Ranidae > Aquarana > Aquarana catesbeiana. The sequence continues at coordinate 552,553,016 of NC_133324.1, forward strand.
TATTATTATTATTTATTATTAATTTGTTCCGTTCCATGAGTTTAGATGCAGCATTCGTTATTTCAGATAATTCGTAACTTCGGATAAATTCATATTTGTTACGTTCACTAGGGATGGGCTGTCTGTTCGGGTAACCTTTGCTAATTTTAAAGGTTAATATGCAAGCTATTGTCATAAAAAGTATTTGGGGACCTGGGTCCTGCCCCAGGGGACATGTATCAATGCAAAAAAAGTTTTAAAAACATCTGTTGTTTCGGGAGCAGTGATTTTAATAATGCTTAAAGTGAAACAATAAAAGTGAAATATTCCTTTAAATTTCATACCTGGGGGTGTCTATAGTATGCCTGTAAATTGGCGCATGTGTTCCTGTGTTTACGCCATTTTTTTTTTATTTTGGTTTGGGGTTCCCCTTAATATTCATACCAGACCTGAAGGGCCTGGTATGGAATTTGGGGGGACCCTCACGCATTTTTTTTTTTTACATTTTGGTTCAGGCCGTTTTTTTCAATGACTTTTATGAGTATTGCAGAGACCCGACAATTCATTATAGCTGCCGGCGTTACCGCTAGTACTTTTAAATTACTTTTTTTTTCTTTAGAAATGTCATTTTGCTCTCAGACTGTTGTAAACACGGGAAACATGTGCCACTTTACAGGCATACTATAGACACCCCCCCAGGTAGGAAATTTAAAGGAATATTTCACTTTTATTGTTTCACTTTAAGCATTATTAAAATCACTGCTCCCGAAAAAACGGCCATTTTTAAAACTTTTTTTGCATTGATACATGTCCCCTGGGGCAGGACCCAGGTCCCCAAACACTTTTTATGACAATAACTTGCATATTAACCCTTAAAATTTGCACTTTTGATTTTTCACGTTCATGTCCCATAGACTTTAACGGTGTTCGTGTGTTCGAACGAATTTTTTGCCTGTTCGCATGTTCTGCTGCGAACCCGAACAGGGGGGTGTTCGGCCCATCCCTAACATTCACTAACAGCCAAATTTGAAAGGAAATTAAAATACCTATAATTTAATAGTTACTGTTTCAGATTTTCGAATTTTCGGGTATCCGGGTTTTTCGAATTTTGAATTTCTGAATTTCGGAATCTTCTAATTTACAAATATATGAATTTACAAATTTATGAATGTACACATTTATGGATTGATCAGAACAGCATTTTCTGCCTCCATCTAGTTAAAGGTTACTGACAATGGGCAATTGCAGCAGGCTCTCAGATGCAATAAAGTAGTACTAAATTAAAAAGAAAAAAATATATTTGTAATATATTGCAGCTTACAAATTGACAGCTGTATGAGATTCTGCAATCATAACAACTAGGAAGAAATGTAATTTGTATGCAACAGATACAAGTATATCACACTGATGCGGAAGTTTACAAAAAACCTGCTTTGTGAAGGATACATATTGTGTACAGTATAGACATTTGTGAATTGTTAGCACAGGTTTAAGAAAATACTGAGTTTTGTATAACTTTTAGAAACATGCATTAAAACACAGCTGCTCCCTTCTTTCTTTTGCATATAAGCCATTGTGGTATTCAGTAAAGGTTAGAGATCTTATGAACACACTCCAGCTTGTTTCCCTGTGTTTTATTTGGTCTCGCACAAATTCGGGGGTCACTGAAGCTCTTCCTACATTACCTGAAGTACACCTGGGTAGTGTATTACCTCTATCAGATGGTGGCAGTGGTGGGATGAAATCACCTTTCATACGAAGGATCCCTTTGTCTTTTAGACAAGACTGTTCCTCTTGCCTTAGCTCTGATTTAAATTTCATCTCTATCAGGAACCATGAATCAGACCGAGACAGAAGTATAGTTAAATTACACTTGTTTAATCATAATAATAATAAGGTAAACAGAGTAAGCATAGTCAAAACAAGCCAGAGTTCAGTAACCGGATCGGGTAGTCAGCCAAGCAAATGTCAGAGAGCCAGAGATAAACGTAATAGTACAGCAAGCAGGACCAGGAGCCAGAAGGAACATCAGCCGAGCAAGTCTTCAATAGGAACACAGGAGAAAGTCTCTGTGATTTTGACAAAGGCGAAGGCAGAGATCAAGTGAGCAGGACGACTTTAAGTAGGCAGGACTGAGCAGAATCAACAACAGCTGGGTAACTGTGGAGAGAGATGGGAGCTGGCAATTAGCCGACAGCTGAGCGGCCAGTTCAGAGAGGGAAGGGCTGAGCCCCACCCTGACAGTACCCCCTCCTCAATGACCCCCCCCTACGGAGGACCACTGGGCTTGAGGGGAAAACGTCTATGGAAATCATGGGGGAGAATAGGGACATGTACAGAGTATGAGACCCAAGAGCATTCCTCCGGAGCCGTACCCCTTCCAATGCACCAGGTACTGTATGTGCCCACGGAACCTACAGGAGTCAACAATGGATTGTACTTCATACTCCTCATGGTTCTCAACCTGTATAGGATGAGGACGTGGCACCGAGGTGGTAAAGCGATTGCAGACCAAAGGTTTCAATAAGGAGACATGAAACACATTTGAAATGCGGTGATGAGATGGTTAATCCTGCAAAGGATATGGAAAGGCCCAATAAAACGAGGTGCGAACTTCAAAGAAGGAACACGAAGTCGGAGGTTGTGAGATAACAGCCAGATTCTGTTCCCAACCTGGTAGGAAGGTGCAGGCAGGCGTCTGCGGTCAGCATGGAGTCTGTTCCTATCGTTAGCATGTTGCAAATGCTCCTGAACTTGTGCCCAAGTGGAACGAAGAACACGGAGATGCTCCTCTAACGCGGGAATACTATGCGGAGCAAACGAGTCAGGCAATGGAAGGTTGGAAACCATAATTCGCCATAAATGGGGACAATCGGGAAGCAGAATTCAAGGCACTGTTGTGAGCAAACTCTGCCCATGGTAATAGGTCTGACCAGTTGTTATGATGGTCAGAAATATAGCAACGTAAGAATTGCTCCAAGAACTGGTTGGCTCATTCTGCGGCCCCATTAGACTGCGGGTGATACGCAGAGGAGAAAGCAAGCTGAATTCCCAACTGTGCACAAAAGGCTCGCCAGAACCGGGAGAAAAACTGACTACCCCTGTCTGAGACAATCACCTTGGGTAGCCCATGTAAGCGAAAGATCTCCCGAGTAAAAATGGAAGCCAGTTCCTTAGACGTGGGCAGCTTCATAAGTGGAATACAATGACACATCTTTGAGAACCAGTCAACCACCATAAGGATAACAGTGTTGCCTTGGGAGTTGGGTAAATCCACAATGAAATTCATAGACAGGTGGGTCCAGCGCCTCTCTCAATTGGGTATGGGTTGTAGGAAGCCCACTGGAAGGTGTCATGGAGTCTTACTCTGAGCACACGCGGAACAGGCAGCTACGAAAGCAGTTACATCAGCCTGTAGACTAGGCCACCAGAATTGTTGGGAAATGGCCCAAACGAGTTGATTCTTCCCAGGGTGGCCAGCTGCCTTGGGAGAATGGTAAGTCTGGAGCACGGCAGTACGGAGACTCTCTGGGATAAAGCAGCGGTCACAAGGTTTCTCAGGAGGAGCATGGACCTGAGCAGCAAGAATTTTGTCACCCAAAGGAGAAGTAAGACTGGTGCGAACCGTAGCCAGAATACGATCAGGAGGAATCAGAGGAACCAGAACCGACTCCAACTTGGAAGTGGAGGAAAATTGTCGTGACAAGGCGTCCGCTAAAATGATTGCCAACAGCTCTCTGTCACCAATCTCGTAATTGCACTCTGCAGGTGACAATTTCTTGATAGAAAAAAAAGTAGCCACACGGATGCATAGCACTCTCAGAGTTAGGACGTTGAGACAGAAGGGTGCCAACTCCAGTCTCAGAAGCATCAACTTCTAGGATAAAAGGCAATGTAAGATCAGGATGTGCCAACACAGAAGCAGAAACAAAGGCAGCCTTGAGACTCTCAAAGGCCTTAATGGACTCCGGAGACCAACTCTGTGGGTTACCGTCCTTTCTGGTCATATCAGTCAGGGGCTTGACCAGAGACGAGAAGTTACGAATACATTTCCAATAATAGTTGACAAAGCCCAGGAAACGCTGCAAACCCACGGGTCGGGGCCACTGTAGGACTGCCAAAGTTTCTCTGGGGCCATCGAAAAAAAACAGCAGTGGAAATGACAGGAATTTAACCCGTTCACAATGGAACTCGCACTTCTCCAGTTTACAATAGAGATTGTTCTCTCTTAGTTTCTGAAGCACACGACAGACATCTGTGTAGTGGCTCTCCAGGGACTTGGAAAATATGAGGATATCATCGAGATAAACCACCACACATAACTGTGACAAATCTCGGAGGACATCATTAATAAATTCCAGGTAAACTGCCAGGGCGTTACAAAGGCCAAAAGTCATTACGAGGTACTCATAATGGCCTGTTCTGGTATTAAACGCAGTTTTCCACTCGCCGCCCTCCTTAATCCGCACGAGATTGTATGCCCCTCTCAAATCAAGCTTTGTGAAAACCGTTGCTCCCTTGAGGCGGTCAAATAACTCTGTAATCAACGGAGTCGGGTAGGCATTCTTAATCGTGAAACGATTGAGACCCCTATAATCAATACAAGGTCTCAGTTCACCGCTCTTCTTCTTCACAAAGAAGAAACCAGCACCAGCAGGAGACGAGGATTTGCGGATGAAACCTCGAGAAAGTGCGTCTGCAACACACTCCTTCATGGCCTTATCCTCCAAGACCAACAAAGGGTAAACCCGGCCACGAGGGGGTATGGCACCAGGTTGAAGGTCAATTGCACAATCATAAGGCCAGTGTGGAGGCAAACTACCGGCTTGACCTTTGTCAAAGACATCGCTAAAATTGCGGTACTCCTCCAGCAGGGAGGAGAGTGAAAAGGTGCACAGGACCTTGGCTACCTTCTGGAAGCATGTCTCACTGCATTGTGGTGACCAGGAGAGAACTTTAGTACAGAGCCAATCGAAAGAGGGGTTGTGCCTCTGTAACCAAGGATAACCAATAACCAGCAGAAACCTAGGTGAGGAAATAACTTGTAATTGGATTACCTCATGGTGAAGAGCCTCTACGGCTATGGACAACGGAACCGTCTCATGAGTCACATGGGCAAACTGTAGAGGTCTCCCGTCAAGAGCCTCAATGGCAAGTGGAGTGTCACGCAGCTGCAGCAGAATCGAGTGCTGCGATACAAAGGCAGCATCAATGAACAGGCCTGCAACCCCAGAGTCGATTAGCGCCTGTATCTCGATGGACGACTCAGCCCAAGAAAGGGTGACCGAAACCAAGGGCTTATCCTTCTGGATAACTGGGGATGAAACAATGCCACCTAAGGTCTGTCCATTACAGGACCTCAAGGTTTGGGGCGTTCCCTGGACGGCTAGGACAAGACTTCAAAAAGTGACCTGCCTGGCCACAATAAAGGCACAATCTCTCCCTCCTCCTAAAGGCTCTCTCATCCGCAGAGAGACGCGTGAAGCCCAAGTGCATGGGTTCATCTTCACTGACCAACTCGGTACCAGGAGGCATGGAAGGTGAGGGAGGCACGGGTGGGACTGCAAAGCTCGGAGGCAAATGTACAGGAGGCTTCCGCAAGCGCTCCTTAAAAGAGAGTCTTTCTCTGAGTCTGGAGTCAATGAGGATGGCAAACGTGATCAACCTCTCCAGCTCAGTAGGTATATCTTGGGCTGCTATCTCATCCTTGATGGAATCCGAGAGACCATAAGAAAAAGCAGCCACGGGGGCCTCATTGTTCCAAGCAACCTCTGCTGCCAGTATACGTAATTCAATGGCATAGTCGGCAACAGTTCTCGTACTGTGTTTGATGGACATGAGGCACTTGGCAGCAGAAGCGGAGCGTGTGGGAACGTCAAATACCCTTTTAAAGGAGGCCACAAAGTCAGGGTAACTCAAGACAACAGGTTTTTGCATCTCCCATAGAGGGTTTGCCCAGGCCAAAGGCTCTCTCAGAAAGCAAAGATATCACAAAACCTACTTTGCTTCTGTCCGTGGGAAACGCCTGGGGCAGCATCTCAAAGTAAGTCTCAACCTGGTTCAGAAACCCTCTGCATTGAACTGGATCACCCCCAAATCGCTGGGGAAGCGGAGCGGAACCAGACATACCTCTTATAGAGGTAATACTCGAGGTGGGTGCCTGCAGAGACTGGCACAACAGCAGGGACGGCCTGCAACTCAGGTTGTTCCAGAGCAGCCACAGTGGGAGTTTCCAGGTGAGCCGTGCGACTCAGGAGCGTTTGTAACGCTATGGCAAACTGATGCATGCGGTGATCCTGCTCATCCAATCTCGAAAAAATATTACCAACAAAGGGATTGACTGTATCTTCTGAATTCATGGCCTTTGCCTACTGACGGGAACCATGAATCAGACCAAGACAGAAGTATAGTTAAATCACACATGTTTAATAATAATAATAATAATTAGGTAAACAGAGTAATGCCCTGTACACACGGTCGGACTTTGTTCGGACATTCCGACAACAAAATCCTAGGATTTTTTCCGACGGATGTTGGCTCAAACTTGTTTTGCATACACACGGTCACACAAAGTTGTCGGAAAATCCGATCTTTCTAAACGCGGTGACGTAAAACACGTACGTCGGGACTATAAACGGGGCAGTGGCCAATAGCTTTCATCTCTTTATTTATTCTAAGCATGCGTGGCACTTTGTCCGTCGGATTTGTGTACACACGATCGGAATTTCCGACAACGGATTTTGTTGTCGGAAAATTTTATATCCTGCTCTCAAACTTTGTGTGTCCGAAAATCCGATGGAAAATGTGTGATGGAGCCTACACACGGTCGGAATTTCCGACAACAAGGTCCTATCACACATTTTTCGTCGGAGGTTAGTGTAGTCAAAACAAGCCAGAGTTCAGTAACTCGATTGGGTTGTCAGCCAAGCAAATGTCAGAGAGCCAGAGATAAACGTAGTAGTACAGCAAGCAGGATCAGGAGCCAGAAGGAACGTCAGCTGAGCAAGTCTTCAACAGGAACGCAGGAGAAAGTCTCAGTGATGTTGACAAAGGCGAAGGCAGAGATCAAGTGAGCTGGATGACTTTAAGTAGGCAAGACTGACAAGCAGAATCAACAACAGAGAAGGAAGAGCTGAGCTCAGCCCTGACAGTCTCGAACTAAATTTATGTATAAGAGGGATACAAATGGTGTATTGGTGTATAGGGGATTTTTTGGGAAAATCCGCCTTTGAAAGTATAGGGGATTCCCACTGGGAAAGTTCTCCTAAAAGTACCTCTGAGAAGGTCTTAATTGAATAATACAGTACTGTACAGTCATTTTTGGGAAAGGAGCTGAAATAGTTAATGAGGATTATACTTCAGTGACCCAACCTACTTTCACTTTTCTTTCTTTCGCATAAAGTATAAGAAATATTAGAAGTATAAGATAATTTGTTTGTGTGGGAGAAGGAGGCCTGTAAGGTAAGACAGGCATACTCTCACTGTCACTGTTTTAATACATAGTAGAGAACCTCCCTCATACCCTAAACCTAGGGAAAATTGTAAAGATTATGTAGCCAGGGTTTGTGGTAATGATTATGAATTTATAAATTCTTGGGTTTCTAATTTGTACAGACCCTTTCCCCAGAGATGGAGCAAATAATGAGTTTTACATGGATATGGTAAAAGGTTTATGTCTCGGGGATAAGAAAGCTTTTCCTGGTAAGGGATACCCACAGTGGGACATGGAATACATGAGAAACGGTGGTGAAAAAAAAATTGTATGACCAAAGAGGAATGCGATCTGAAGCACTCCCAAGAGGCGAAGGTTAAACGACCCCATCCTACAGCACCCCCTTTTCCTTACAGTATGTACCTGTGTCTGCTACTGCTCCGGGTCCCACACCCGCTTATAATAAAGTATACCCCAGTTTAACTAAGGAGGAAATAGACTTACTAGCTAGACGTAATGCTGTACAACAAAGAACCCCAACTCCACCACAACCACCTCCACAGAGAGGAGGAGTACCTGTAGGCGGAGCGCCCACATTAAGTCCTGTTTTGGGAACCCCTGGAGGCTCACTTCAAGGTGGGGTTTCGGGAGGTTCTGATTCACCCCGTTTCCTTATCAACAACTTCTCCACCTGGATCCGAACAAGGTTCTGGTCAGGAGGAACAAGTAGATAGCTCCATAAGAGATATGTTTCTCCGAGGATTAACAATTTTAGGATTTGCTATCATGAATACCCCACTTGCACGCCCACAGGGTAGCCAAATGGAACTAAGAAATCGACCAAATAGACAGAGGAGACTAGATGATGATGAGACAGATGGAACTCAATACCATCCTTTTATGACTATAGGAAATGACATGTTAAAAAGGTGATTGATATTGAAGATATCAACCGCATTGTTAAACATTGTCCAAAACTAACTCAGTCTGCCTCTGCAACCTTGTCCTATTTGAAAAAGGCTTGTAAAGGGAGAAATTATACACAGGAAGATATGCGATTGATCGTGGATGATGTCATTGGACACACAGCCGCATTTGATTGGACTAAAGTAGCCTTCATAAATGAAATTGAAGTTCCAAAAACAGTAAAGGCTGATGCATACAAATTAAATACTGAAGGAGGGAAAACCACCATGAGGGATCAATTAGAAGCGGAATTAAATAATGCCTTTAAAAACAGAACTTCCCTTCCTACTGCCATAGCTTGTAAACAAAAGTCAGGAGAAAGTGTTTTAGAATTTTGGAAGTGATTTATGGCTGTGTGGACACGGGAAGCTGGATTATCAATACTACCGGATATGCATAGTTTGATGATTCAGACTTTCATTAGTAACCTAAAACCACAACATGGTTTAATGGTTAAGCAAATGATTTCTGATTGGCCTAAAAAGACCATACCGGAATTCACAGAGAAGGATGTAGCAGGATGTTTTCAAATACTGAAGGGTCCAGGTACACACTTCCAGGGAGGACTGCCACAACAACAGCAGTCCCACCTGGGGAATTGTACACAGGCCCTGGTTTCCCCATGACACAGCCCTCACAAAGAGGTTGTTTTAACTGTAGGGACTTGGGTCATTGGAGAAACCAATGTCCATATGACATACCTGAACAAAACACCACACAAGTCACACAACCCTCCCAAAACCTAACAACATCAAGGGCCAAAATACCCCATCCAATGGAAGCAACCCCAAACCCAATGAGGAAGTTACATTTTTACAGGCAGTTTCAAGCTAGCAGTAGATAGATCTGTGTGAGCCTATATGTGTTAGGTAAGTTCCCCCTTTCTTAGTTTTAATACTATCAGCATACTATTTGTTGGTAGTGTTAAATGATTAAAAGGCGAATTACTGATTATTAGCTAAGGGAATTAGTATAGGGAACTCTCTTCCATCTGCTCATAGAGAAATGCTTACATTTTATGTGTTTTTTGTTTGTTGCTGTCTTGGAATTCCAATTTAGAGTATAAGTTGTTTTTTTTCTTCTGAATGCAAATGGAAGTGGGCAGGTGAGAGGGTGAATGGAAGTGGGCAGGTGAAATTCCAGTGAGCACCACATGAGAGAGATCCAGATACGCCAGCCCGAAGACCCAAGTCTAGCCCAATGTATCAGTTCCAGTCTGCCTGTGGATATTGAGTTCTATCCTTAAAAAGAGGCAGGGTTTTGGGGTAGAGGATCTCTGAAAAATATAGATGAACACAGAATCGAACCAAAAGTTTTGGGAAAAGTTTAGGAGAATGAGAATTATAATGTGGACATTTCCTTTTCCTTCCCTTTCATGAATTTAATGGACACTCAGAAGCCATACAAGAGACTTTTTTTGTGCATTTCTTTGGGACTATTTTTATTTGGCCTAAAGGCTGTCATGACCCTCCCACTTGCTTTTAAGGACTGTCACGCCCCTTCCCCCTTTGTATTTCATGGACAATTGCTATGCAGCTGAGATTATGTGTTTATTGTTCTCTATTTTTACATGTTTAGGATAATGATACATTTATGGGAAAGTAGTCCAGGTGAATTTTGGGGTGTCACGTCACATTCGGCTACCCATCACATTTTGCTACCTGCTGGATTGCGCATGCGCGACGCCGACATATGCATTCCAACACTGTTGTAAGACCACTTTGCTACGGGGCCCCTCACGGGCTCGCTTCGCTCGCCACGCTTCGCTCGCCACGCTTCGCTCGCCACGCTTCGGGCACGGCCTCGCTTCGCTTGGCATAATTATAATCTAACTCTATGTCCACTTGGATGGCAGGGCTTGAACCTTGATTCAGGGGTGTGGCCACAAAATTCTGTGCAAGCGCAGATCGCCACAGTGTTGGAACGCATATGGTGGCGTCGCGCATGCACAGTCCAGTGGGTAGCCAAATGTGATGGGTCACCATGTGTGATGCTACAGGGGGCTTCAGGGTTTGTGATTATCACGTTCGTGATAAAAGAGGGGATTGTAATAGAATGTATAAATTACTCAATTTTATTTAAAGAGGGAGTCCACCTGAAAAAAAATTATTAAAAGCCAGCAGCTACAAATACTGCAGCTGCTGACTTTTAATAAACGGACACTTACCTGTCCAGGAGTCCAGCGATGTTGGCAGCCGAAGCCGAGCAATGGCTCGGCTCTCGGCCTCTGCCGCCGCCATTCTCGGTGAGGGAATAAGGAAGTGAAGCGTTGCGGCTTCACTTCCTGGTACCCTACTGCGCATGCGCGAGTCACGCTGCACGTCCTAAGTGGTCCCTGCTATCTCCTGGGACCTGTGTGTTTCCCAGGAGACAGCAGGGGGGTGCGGGAGGGGGCGTGACTCCCGTGGGAGTATATTTTCCGGAAGTGGGTGCAGATACCTGTCTAATACAGGAGGAATCAGATGAGCGGAAGTTCCACTTTTGGGTGGAACTCCTCCGCTTTAAGTAGAAAGGAACTTTTCAATATGTGTTTTGACATAAATAGCTTATTTAAGAGTTTGCATAGAAACACACCCTGCAAGTCATTGCGGTTAAAGCTGATTAATGGAGCAGCCTGTTGTGTAAGCAATATCAGCTAGTTCTTGTTAAACTAAATTCAGCAGTTTTAATCATGATAAGAAAATACTGAGTTTTGTATAACTTTTAGAAACATATGCATTAAAACACAGCTCCTCCTTCACAGCTCTTTCTTTTGCATATAAGCCACTGTGGTATTCAGTAAAGGTTAGAGATCTTATGAACACACTCCAGCTTGCTTCCCTGTGTCTTATTTGGTCTCTTACGAATTCAGGGGTCACTGAAGCTCTTCCTGCATTACCTGAAGTATACCTGGGTGGTGTATTACCTCTATCAGTAATAGTCTCATATTTTCTGTTAACGGGACGATTAGTTGCGTGTCCCATTCTTGGCCATGTGCTACCGACACGAGGATGCACAGCGGCTGTGAAGCTAATTGCCCTGTGTGAACGGGGCCCTATAGTTCAGGAGTGCAGCTTTATACTTCTATTTTTTTACTCTGATTTGATTAGTGGTTCAGTTTATATAATCCCACACCGGGATTATATCCTATTGGAACTGGAGTAGAACGACATTAATATTGATAAAAGGGATGTGTCTGTGGTAAGATTTTTGCATTTATTGTAAAAAAATGTACCATGCTCCTGGAGGTGTGAAGATCACAGGAATGGATGAATAGAAATGTAATTCCATATGTATTTTATCTGTGTACTTAGATTTTTGCCTGGACAACAGCTTTAATGTGTACAGGATGAATTGCTAAATAATTAGATGTACACAGAAAAAAGAAAAACTGATCATTTGGACCAAAGCCCTCAATCTTTTTACAGACTCTATTACACTGTTCCTTCCCTAAAGACCATTGGTATATTCTGCTCTATCATAAATCCCCAAGCCTCACCAAACTTCAATTTAAATTAGCAAACTACATCCTATTGGTGGCGAAGCAACTATAGCAAAAGTTTGTTTACTTCACAGAAGTGCATCGACATGTTGTCAGTTTTTTTATTAATAAAGAAACTACCAGTATTCTCCTAGAGACACACAAAAAATTCCTTGCGGTATGGTCTCCATGTATACAATATACACATCCCTCGATGCCCATAGCAAGTTTCTCCTCTCATTAGGCACTGAGCCTAGTAGGTGTCTTAGGTGTCTTTGGTGTCCCCTTCCCATTTTTCCTTTCCTCCATCTTTTTGCTGTACCTGTTCTTAATCCCTACTGTATTCTTCTCTGCTCTACTCTTTCACCTCCCTTCCATGAAGGTTTCTTCATTTCCTCTTCCATTATCCATCCAGAAACAGACTGACCTTTTTTCATCAGATTTAGCAGCACCACCTAGGCAGTAACTCACCAGCTGTTTGATTATCCTCAAGATAACTATTAATCACCCTAGCATTAATAATGTATCGCTCTAAACACCCACTAACTTGTGTTTTGCTCAAACCTAAACTCATGTTCCTGACAGCTATCACTTTGGCAATAATTATGCATTGCTTGTATCCAAGCCCAATATTAGAGGTTCCTGGGTTTTTAAACATATTAGGATTGATTTACTAAATGCAAATAGATTGTGCACTTTGTAAGTGCAGTTGAACTCATCCCCAGTGCTTAGTGAAAGTGGTGAAGCTTCACTTTGTAAAAAATACCCAATAAGGTGCAAGGAAAAAAAAGCATTCTTGCATGTACACGATTGACTGATGGAAATCAGCAGAGCTTCACCACATTGCATGTGCACACTGTACAGTCTATTTGCCTTTAGTAAATCAACCCCGCCACTGTCCAAAGCTAGTAATACACAAATAGATTTTTTTCATTCAACCTGTAGCCTAAACAGCTAGATGGATAAATCTCCAGCTGTGGTGCTGCCTCCTTCCAAAATACCCAAACAGTGCCTATGTCTTACTGGTTGCTGGCACTGTTCAGCCAACTATTTTCTGCCTGGATCTTTTGCTTTTTCAGTTAAAAGATGTTGGGAGAGAATATGACTATTAGACTATCAACCAGTAGCAGTTCGTCCATAAGGGGTGTAGGGGCGCCGCCCCCCCCTCCCCCAAATTCATGCGCCCAGCCCATAATTTACATGCAGGGCAGCAGACGCATTGATTTCAATGGGGTTTTTTTTTTTTTGAAGCACATGATTACAGCATGAGGCTCTAAATTGGCTCCAGAAAAGGGTGGGCTCAGAGTGCAGAGCAATGCACCCTGAGTCCACCCAGTTGTGTGAAATTAGCAAACTAATATTCTTCCTCAGGAGTGTGCACAAGGTGACTCCAGTGGGACCGCACAAGCTAAGGGGCCACCCTGAAACCAGAAACTGGATCAGCAGTCAGTGGAACCAGGTGAATCTCGGCTAGCTCCTAAGGTAAGGCATCTTACCGCCACCTCCTTGCCGTCCATTTCCTTGACGCCCCCCCAAGTTTTGAGCACCAGCCACCACTGCTATCAATAGATCTAATTTTGGCTGTTTTTTTAAGAATCTGGCTGATATTTGCTCAGTGTATAGCCAGTTTTACTGATGATGATTATTGTTTTGCTTTTCAGAACATAGCTCCTTGCTATTATCCCTAATTACAGCATTCCTCAAAGTGAACTCCAGGGTAGCTCTGGTAACACAGGTGAACAGCTGGAGGGTTTCAGGGCCCAAGGACGAAGTGCTACTCCCTGGAACTGGAGTACTGTGATGGCAATTGGAGAGGGGCTCCCAACGGTTGCTGAATCTTCTCTACAAGCTGCATGCTAATAGGCTATGGCCTGGCTGCCCACACAGCAGTTATGACAGTGGAGGGCCTCTTACCTGGTTGGAGATTAATTGCTCAGCTACATCTGCCTCATCAGGTTTTGCCTCTCTGAGCTGCTGAAGGAGAAAAGCTGAGAACCTTTTACCCACTGGGCATGTCCAAGAACCCAGGGAATTGTGGAACATGGAGTCAAAAGGGCCCGTGCATGCATCTGAGCATTCAGAGTAAATGTGTACTCCGCCCCACTTGAACTTTCTGTCCATGGTAAGTATGCAGACTATTTAAATTCATCCTGCACAGAAGGGGCCAGATTTAGGTCCTTCTTCACATTTTAGTCCCCACCCTCCACCCCAGACAGATACTGTGCCCTAGGTTGCTCTAGACACTGCCCCCCCAGGCTGCTATGGATGCTGTGCACGGCCCACTGAGCTTCTCCTCCCCACATTGTAAACACAGCTCCCCCAGATACAACCTGCTCAGCACACTTCTCCCAAGTTCAGGAAAAATGTCAGTTTCTACAGCCGCATGATTGTTTACAGCTCAGAACCTGTTTGTGGGAAGTAGTAGCTTTGCTAAGTGGCCAGCCAGCATTTCCAGTACCTGCTATGGATGCCCAAGACTAGTGGTGTATGTGACAGTGACAGAGAAAGAAATGCAGTAGGAGGAAATGGAGGTTGTGGCTGGGATTATTCCAGGCTGGACTCGTGACTATAGATTCTGTAGTACAGACGTTCCAGTTTTCTCAGTGAACAAGAAATACTGGTTCCCTGTATCACTGGCATAATTGATTGATTCTCAGCATCCCTGTCACAGTCACTCTCATGCAAAGCCAGGCTGTTCTTATGAGTCAGTGGTATAATGTGTAAAAGTTGGTCTAATGTCGCGTACACACGAGCGGATTTCTTGTCGGAAAAAGATATGACGGCTTTTCCAACGGGATTCTGCTCAAGTTTGCCTTGCATACACATGGTCACGTAAGAACGCGGTGATGTACAACACTACGACGAGCCGAGAAAATTAGGTTCAATGCTTCCGAGCATGCGTTGAATTGTTTCTGAATTTTGCGCGTCGGAATTGCCACAGACGATCGCATTTTCGGATATGAACTTTTTCCGAGCGAAAAATTGAGAGCATGCTCTCAATCTTTTGCTGGCTCGAATTCGGCAAGCAAAAGTCTGATGGAGCATACACACGGTCGCATTTTCCAACGAAAAACTCTCATCTGTCTTTTGCAGGCATAAGGGGGAGAGTTGGAGAGACAAAGACATGGGGCGGTCTGGTGAGACAGAAAATGGAGGGATGGATATGACCTCCACAATAGTAAAAAACATACCCGACCCCCCCAAGAAAATAGCTACCACTATGTTTAATCTAGAAGGGTTTTTATAGGTGTGGAAGATGTGGACCCTGTAGAAGTACACAGAGGGCTCCTAGGAAAAGGACATCTTTCACCTCTCATCAAACTCATAAAGAGTACCCCATTAAATCATTCATAACATGTGGTACTAGACATGTTACCTACGTACTGGAATGTAGATGTGGCTACCAGTACGTAGGCAGGACCTCCAGGAAATTAACTAAAAGAGTTAGTGAACATAAAACGAATATCCGTAGTGGATTTCTTAAACATAGTGTGTCCAACCATTTCAGGATGGTACTTAATAAAGACCCAGCTGGTCTATCATTTTATGCGATTGACACCATCAATAGACCCTGGAGGGGTGCCAATATGATCCAGAAGATATCCCAGAATGAAACGAAATGGATCTTTGCATTACAAACTTTGACACCATTAGGGTTAAATGTAGAATTAGACTTAAATTGTTTCATCACAGATCATTAATGGTGGAGGTCATGTCCATTTATTTTATCAGTATTAAATTTTCCTCAGTGTAATTTTTAATCTGTTTTAGTAATTTTTTACCTCGAACCACCATTATTCGAATGTAAAGTTTTTAATAAATGACTAGTCAGTTATTTTATTTCTAGTCCATTCCCAGCAAACTATTTTATTTTGGTAATATCCAATTTTTAATATCTAATTTTGTGAGTGTTCATATGGGTCACCTTATTCACCTAATTTATCCATGTAACAGTATATAATATGTCACATTTTAATATTTAATATTATACCACTGCTTTTCACTTAGCAATTTGTCCCACAACATCTATCCTTATCTTTTCACTTTATGTCTAATGTAATATTATATCACTCCACTAGGTGGCCTCTTTAATGTGGTTGAACAAGAGCTCATTTACTGCCTATGACCAGCAGAGGGCCTTGTGTTTTTTTTACTATCCCACTCGCCCTATTTTCATGTTCACCTTTTTATTTTTACTTGTTTTACCATATGAACGTATATATTTAAAAAATTCTTTGTTTGTAGATATCAATGTCAGCCCAATCCTTTTAGACATTGTTTAAACCAAGATTGCACGCTCCCCGAGTATGCAGCATGTGTTTATATTGATTCAACCAATCAGAACTGTAGTAAGGGTATAAATGCCCACAACAAACATGGCAGATTGGCCACTTCCTGATGATGGCTTTGTGATAGGCCAAAACGTTGAAGGTTACACCGCGTCATCACACTATTTCCGCGCATACGAGCTGAACGGCCGCAAACATCGGCTTTTCCTATCAGGGCCGATTACTTTTAATAATCACCTGCTACACACGCTGGGTGCCAGGACTATAAGGCACTTTTAAATGTGAGTGAATTATTTTAATTTGTGTTTTTAATAAACCCGGTTTTACGGCATTGCGCAATGAAGGTTCTCTTTTGTCATTTCCATCCATACTTATTAGGTGCATTCATGCATGAGACATCATTTTAACAGGCTCCCTAGGGGTATTCCCACATGCCTAAGGGACTATACTAGCGATAGTTGGTCAACATCCAGGTTGAGTGTACATCTATGTGGGGCACCCAGTCTGAACACCACTGCACAGGAGATGTCAATTTAAGTACGAGCACTTTCTTTCATCACCTAATGGGACTTTATTTATTTTTTGTGTGTTCTGCATGTTTACATGAATGTGATCAACCCTAAGTGCAGCAAACTGTTTTTATATCCTCACAGGATATATGCTTTATATGTGGTATGGTAGCACAGCAAGGTCTTTGCGGTGCAGCATCCATGCCTGCTGGTGTGCTTTCCTTGCTTATTGTCTTTGTGAGATTACATTAGCAGTTCATTATATACTGTAGCTTTTTTTTTTTTTTTTTGCTTCACAAAGCAGGCACTTCTGTCTCTGACCCAAGCTCCTAGTCTGCTGATTCTCAGTTGGAGAATCCACCAAAGCTTCCTTGTACAAGTTGACAGTATGACCCCGTCTGTACCCCCAGATCAAACAGGCTAGATCCAGCCCTGTTGGCAAAGTGTACAGGGGGTCTCCCAAAGCTGTGTCTCTGGGAGCACCTCAGGGTTTAGTCTCATTCCATCTTCTGGGATGATAGGCAATTTGTTTTTGTCTCTAGGCACTTCAGCAGATGCCATTTAAAGTGGTTGTAAACTCACCACTTGTACCTACAGGGAAGCCTATAATAAGGCTTCCCTGTAGGTACTGTGAATATCTCCTAAACTTGCACAGTTCAGGAGATATTCAGAGTGCATGCAGCCAATGACATCACCGGTGCATGCGCTCTGAAGGTCCAGCTTACAGTACTGGACGTTCAGAGCCCATGCTGTAAACAGCGGCTCCCACGCACATGTAGCCAGAGGCTACGAACCCAGAAGGAAGACCGTTGGATGATGACAGGCCTCTCAGTGGTGACATTGTGGTGCTGGAGGGCTTTGTTCTAAGGTAAGTATATCATATACATCAGTGTCCTCCTCTGCCTCCTTTCACCCCCACCAGCAGTGTCCTTTTCTGCTCCCCTTCATTTTTCTCCCTCACATCAGTGTCCACTTCTGCCTCCCTTCACCCCCATCACAGTAGTCCTCCTCTTCCCCTTTCATCCTCCTACATCAGTGTCCTCCTCTGCCCCCCTTCACCCTCCCCTGCAGTAGTGTCCTCACCACCCCCTCACAGTAGTGTCCTCCTCTGTCCCCCTTCATATTACCTCTCCACATCAGTGTCCTCCTGGGCCCCTTTCACCTCTCCACATCAGTGTCCTCCTGACCTGTGCCCCTTTCAACTCTCCACATCAGTTTCCTCCTCTGCCTCCCCCTTCACCCCCTCCCCACAGTAATGTCCTTCTCTGCCCTCTTCACCCCCCACAGTAGTGTCCTCCTCTGCCCACTTTATATTTCCTCCTCTGCTCGGAGGAGACTGAGTGCCTTCCATTCAAAAATGGGCCACGCCCTTACAGCACTGCGCATGCGCCCACCTGGCTGTAAATGGGCGCGCGTGTACAAGCTTTCCCGAGCCCGGCAGGCTTTGGAATGGCACAGGCGCATGTGCAGTTGCACTTTTGGCCCGCAGCCATATTTTTTAAGGGCGCTGCTGCCCGTAATGGGCATTTACAGGCAGCCCATGAAATGGTCTATAATTTACATGCCGCCCATAAATTAACAGGCGGTTGGCAACACTGCTTCCACCTAGCAGCACTATGGTCATTTGAATCATAGCTACAGCACTACCTGCAAGGAGTTTACATGTTCCACCAGGTACTCCCACAGTCCAAAGACATGCTGGTAGGTTAATTGGCTCCTGTTTAAATTGGACCTAGTATGTGTATGTATGAATGTGAGTTAGGGAACTTGGATTGTAAGCTCCTTGTGAGCAGGGACCAATGTGAATGTACGATGTAAAGCGCTGTAAAAATTGTCGGTGCTATATAAATACCTGTAATAAATAAATTCAGGCCGTACGCCTCTTCAATGAACAGACCATGCAGTATTGACAGACTTGTTCAACCAACTGGAGCAGACCCACCCATGGCTTGTTTCTTGAACCTGGTGAACATTTTGTGGACGCTTTCACGTGGATTCATATTGCCAAAACTGGGGCATTAGCCCTTGAAAGCATGAACTTCAGGTCACTTACAAGGTAGGGGGAATATTCTGTGGTGCAGTAAGTCCCATACATACGAACATGTATTTGCATGTCCAATCCTGTAAAGCTGAGTACCTAGCAGGCTGAACGAAAAAAACCTGGCAGATCACCGTACCAACACAAGCAATGTTGGTGCAGTGATCTCCCATGCTGTGCCTTTGTGTTCTGACAGGGCCACCCCGCCAGAACATACTGATCAGCGTTTGCAGCCTTTGTCTCAGCAAGCGCTGATTTTTGTTGGACTTACGAACAAGTTGAACTTACGAACAAGCTCCCGGAACAGAACTCGTTCGTAAGTAGGGAACTTACTGTACAGTATACCATCCCTCAGGACAAGACTCACTTGGCAGCTTTTTGTTTGTTTTACAAACAAGCTCCCGGAACAGAACTCGTTCATAAGTAGGGAACTTACTGTACAGTATACCATCCTTCAGGACAAGACTCACTCGGCAGATTTTTGTTTGTTTTGCTTTTTACCAGGAACGTAATATTGTTACTTTCTCTGAGACTGGACCATTTTCATAACCCTATCACCTCTATTAGGGAGGCAACCACTGGATCCTCTCTCTGTGTTGGAATAATTAACTTTTCCAGTAGATGGATGAGATTCACCTTAGACCTAAATCTAGGCTATTCCAGTCAAGTCAGGATTTCTCGTCAGCTTTTTCATCCACATCTTGGTGAGATCTGGCTAGTGTGTTCCGTGACAGGGCATCTTTACTCTTGTTGCTCTTTCCAGGGTGATAGTGCAAGTATTGAGAATGAAATGTGCTGCCCATTGTTGATCCAGAGCATCAAGTCTAGCTGTTTGAAGATGCACCAGTGGATTGTTATCCATCTAGACCTTGAACTTGGCTTGTGTCGGGTACTCGGGAAAAGTGTTCAGTGATTGCCCACGTGAAGACCAATAACTCCATCACAAAGGAGCTGTAGTTTGCAGGGTTCCATTTAGTCACATGTAGGCTTTGACTGGGGTAGGTCATGACCCTCTCCTGGCCCCCCTTTATGGTGTCTAGGCCCCGAGTACTGCCTTCTGTTCTTAGACAGACCAAAAAAAAAAGATAAGGCCAGCATGGGAGCTGAGATCATCTGCTGCTTCAAGAAGTTAAATGCCTCCTCTTGTACAAACCCCATTGTACTTTCATGTGACCCCCCTTATATTCTACTTCATGTAGGAGCATTTGAATGAGGGCAGAGTGATGAATGTAGTACTTGATAAAACAACAATATTAATCTGCCTTTACAATATGTAACATTGTATCTTTCTGTAGCATCTGAGCAAGTGTTATTTATAAACATTGTCTGCTTTTTTTTTTTTTTTTTTTGTTAAATCTGCTGAGCTCTCCTGTGTACACAGTAATATGGCTTTGATTAATCAGAGCTGTGTACTGGGAGGGGGAGCAGAGCAGAAGGACTGGACATGCTACACATGCCCTGTGTACAGTGCACCCAGAATATGACCACTAATATCATCTTTCAGCTGAACTATAGGCTAAATTGTTTTTTATTTTACTTAATTTAATTTAATTTAATTTGTTTTTCCCCACGTGGGCCACTAGAGGGAGCAGAGTCTTATACATAGATACCCATGTGCGCATGGGCTAAATACAGAAGAGGAAGGGCAGTAGTGCTGCTCTCAAGCGGCCCGAAGTGTTGGGTGGAACGCAAACACATCCGCACTTCCGGGCCGCGCTCCTCGCACGATTAGCTTGCTTTGGATGCGCGCACAGGAACGGATATGACGCCGCATGAGCCTGAAGTGTGGGTTGGAACGCAGGGATACCCACACTTCCTGGTTCTATGACGGGGTGCGTTCCAACGGGCGCTGTGGTGTGATGAGGGACTCCAAGGCTAATGGAATAGATGGCAGCACAGAGTTATGGAGAGA
This sequence comes from Aquarana catesbeiana, assembly GCF_042186555.1. Taxonomy (NCBI): domain Eukaryota; kingdom Metazoa; phylum Chordata; class Amphibia; order Anura; family Ranidae; genus Aquarana; species Aquarana catesbeiana. Next base: position 552,573,601 of record NC_133324.1, read on the forward strand.
GATTAATGAGGGTAGGTGTTTGCCTGACCTTTCATTTCTGGGTGGTTCAGGCTGTGCACTGCTATGAACATGCTATTGATCACCTGCATCAGTCAGATTGTGGCTAGTGCAATGAATATTGGGCAACTAACGTGTTTTCATCATGTCTAATACACTTTTTAGAATGATTCAATATCTGTATGGCTAATCGATTTGTTTGTTGGCCACCCTGCACTTGGTGACATTAGTGTAGCGTGTTGCAAAAAAGGGGGGAAAAAGTTCCGTCACTCTGGTTGGAGCCAGCTCATGTTAATGGGCGTGGCTTAGTGGGGGAGTGGTCACCTGGGGCGTGGGCATTTGGATGCATATATTGGGGCACACGGGACAGAGGAGCCACAGACCGCCTAGGCTCTGAAGAAAAGGGTACGCCCCTGAAAATCATCAGCCGTTCAGCTGTTTGGGGTGCCATCTTCTACCTCTTGTCATCAGGTCCTGTCTGCATGTGCCAAGGGATGCAGTTTGACTGATAAGAAAAGCCTGTATTTATGCTCGTTTGTGAGTAGTACCATTTGCTTTTTTATATTTTTAATAAAACCTTTATATCAGTAATGCACATCAAATAGAGAGGAGAAGATGGTATCGGCATTCTACAAGCTTAAACACCTTTTAGAGAATTAAATGACTCAATGGTGGGATATCATCTTGTTACAAAAATATTTGGAAGTCAACAGGATCCCAAGGGGTTTGAGATTAAACAATTTATGTAATTTTTTAGATGAGGATATCGGCCAGGAATGGGTCAGAGAAATGCGACTATTCAATAGGTCTTGGTTAGAAATGATCATTAGGCAAAGGGAGAGAAATTTGTTAAACATCAAGTTAGACATTACAAATATACAGGAAGAACTAGCCGTGTATACAGACCTAGAAGCCTTTGTTGAGTGGGACACCAGGATAAACGACCAAACAGAGTTTGAGGCAGATCTGATAGTGAAGGAATCAGGGAAGTTTGAGAGAGACAGGCAGGATTATCTATCAGGACGTGAGCTCAATTGGAAGAGAGATAAAAATCCTTCACTTCCAGTAGACGAACAAGAGAGGTTAGTGGGAAGCGATTTTGGTTGCTCTAGCCAATCCCACCAACAGGGGGACAAGGACTTTAGAAACCGGAAAACAACCAACATTTACCCCAGAAGAAGCAATAAGGGTAATAGGAATAAGAATAAAAATAGCAATAGGAATAGAAAACATTGGTATAAAAATAAGAATAAGAATAGGAAAACTGATGATCGGCTGAATAGTGAGTTTTTTAGATCAAGTGTTCATGAGGATTTTCCTCCCCTCCGAGCACAAAGGGATACATCGGTAAAACCGAATGATGAAGATACATGTGACCAAGGAGAACAGGAAACTAGTGACCCCTCAAGTCAGGATGGCGGTAACAATGAAAATGAAAATGAGAATCAATTACCACAGAATGAGGTGCCATTACAAGAAACACCTACTGATCCTGTGACGGCGATACATTCAAATTCCAACATATTGGAGAAACAACAGAAGTCCCTCCTAAGACTGAGATCAAATAATCCAATAGGACTGGGGAAAATTGGCACTAGTACCAGAGCTGCAAAATTAAAGGATGAGAATTCTTTTTTTGGGGAAGGAGCTGCGGGAAGGACAAAACCTGCAGCACTGAAAAGCATAGCATTCAGACCCACCTCCCCTCCGAACACCAGGAGACAAAGAAACCAATGAGAAGAGGGCGAAGGGGAGGGAAGAAATTCAAAAAGAGATCAGAAGCACTAGAAGGTCACTCAACTATTAAAATATTTAATCTTTCAAAATGCGTCTTCTCTGAAAAAGAACTCGAGTTGCTTAGAAGGGGCCTTAACTATGCCCCGGAAAGCCCCCCCCCCCAACTTTTTTGAACTGTTTATTGATCTTAACAAGTTCGTGTGGAATCTCACTATAAAGTGCTATTTTAGGCTAAAGAAAATTAATGGGGCAGTCATTGAGAACTCGGAGACAACTATTTCTACTCCTGGCGAGGAGCCTCTGGACAAAGGTACGCTAGAGATCCTGGAAGAGCTCTATGCAGAAGGAGGCTTAGAGTTCACCAACGAGAACCCCCCCCCCTTTACATTGGAAGAGGCAACTATGAGTACGAATTTCAGACCAAAATCTAGTTTTTACCCCCACTGGAAAAAGGGCAACTTTATACCCACCTTCTATGAGGTTGTAATGAGTGAATTTTAGGAAGATATGTGTGGATAAAGGCCATTAATACAATAAGGGCCATGAGGTAGGCATTGAGCCCCCCCTGAGCAGCTTGAAGGAAAATTCGGAAATTGTAATTAGGAAAGCGGACAAAGGTGGAGGTCTGGTCATACAGGACAAGGACCAGTACCTAGAAGAAGCATTCAGATTGATTGGCGATACTAACACATATGAGAGGCTTCTATGGGACCCGACTGTGAGTTACAATGACAACCTTAAAAAACTTTTGGACAGGGCACTATCAAGTCAGGTCCTGACCAAAAATGAGCACCAATTTTTATACTCCAAACATTCTGTGGTTCCTCATTTTTACCATATACCCAAGGTGCTTAAGGACATGAAAAAACCTCCAGGTAGAACCATCATTGCAGGAATTGACAGATTGACTAGTAACCTTGGAAGCTATATCGATCACTTCCTGCAAGATCTAGTAACAAACCTGCCATCATATATAAAAGATTCGGGCCATGCCCTACATGCATACAAATGGGAGAAGAGATATAGATGGCTATCGCTCGATGTAACATCTTTCTACATGTCCATCCAGCAGGAGTTTGGCCTTAGAGCCATAGAGTACTATCTGCCAGAAGCACATCTATTTAGCCCGAAGCAGGCCCAATTTATATATGATTGTATAGAGTTCACCTTGACTCATAATTACTTTTCATTCATGGACAGTTTTTACAGGCAGGTGAAGGGCACAGCCATGGGAGCTAGGTTCGCGCCCAGTTATGCAAATCTATTCATAGGGTACTAGGGGATGGAATACATCTGGGCCAATAACCCCTTTGGGAGGAACCTAATACTGTACTCACGATACATCGATGATGTTCTCATCATCTGGAATGGTACTGATGATGAGCTAGAAGGCTTTCCAGCGCATTGTGCTGGGAACCCCTTTGGAATCTCGTTCACGCATGTAGTGGACGAAAAGTCCTTAGTGTTTCTAGATCTCAAACTGAGGGCCGAGGATAATGGTGTTATCCATTCAAGAACACACTTCAAGCCGAGTGCAGACAATTCTTACCTGCATGCCCACAGCCACCATTATCCCAGGTGGATCAAGAATGTTCCCTTTGGCCAGTTCTGTAGACTCAGGTGGACCTGCACCTTAAAAAAGGACTACGGGGTTTAAAGACTAATCCTAAAGAATAAATTTAAGGAGAAGGGTATGAAGAAGCACACATCGAGGAGGCCTTCCAAAAATGTTTGAAGTTGTACGAAGATGATGGTGAAGAAAAAACAACAAAATATGATAAAAATGAACTATCACAAGTAAGGTTCTGCACCAGATTTAACAACAAGGTCCCAATAATACAGAAAATCTTCAGGAAAAATTGGAAGATACTTGAATCCGATCCATTCATGAAGACATGCTTTTCGTCCCATCCCAATCTAGTGTTTAGAAGACCAAAAGATTTAAGGGGCATCATTACCCTGAGTAGAGTAAAGAAGAGTAAGAACAGGGGGCTGAACAATCTCTGGACTACCATCTTTGACCAGAAGGGTAGTTATAGATGTGGGAGTTAGAACTGTGGGAACTGTGCCCACATGTGTCACAGGAAAAAGGATGTAATTGGGGTAGACGGGAGGTGCCATAAGATAAAGCAGTTCATAAACTGCGGTACCCCATATGTCATATATGGTCTACTTTGCCCATGTAGCCTCATGTACATTGGTCGTACCTCCCGGCCAATGAGGACGAGGATGAATGAACATAGAAGCAGTATCTCGACAGAGAAAGACAAATGTTCAGTACCCAGACACTTTAACCACTTCAGCCCCGGAAGATTTTACCCCCTTCCTGACCAGAGCGTTTTTTGCGATTCGGCACTGCGTCGCTTTAACTGACAATTGTGCGGTCGTGCGACGTGGCTCCCAAACAAAATTGACGTCCTTTTTTTTCCACAAATAGAGCTTTCTTTTGGTGGTATTTGATCACCTCTGCGATTTTTATTTTTTGCGCTATAAACAAAATAAGAGCGACAATTTTGAAAAAAAATGCATTATTTTTTACATTTTGCTATAATAAATATCCCCCAAAAATATATAAAAAAACATTTATTTTCCTCAGTTTAGGCCGATCGTATTCTTCTACATATTTTTGGTAAAAAAAAATCGCAATAAGCGTTTAATAATTGGTTTGCGCAAACGTTATAGCGTTTACTAAATAGGGGATAGTTTTATGGCATTTTTATTAATAATTTTTTTTTTTACTAGTAATGGCGGCGATCAGCGATTTTTATTGTGACTGCGACGTTATGGCGGACATGTCGGACATTTTTGACACATTTTTGGGACCACTGTCATTTATACAGCAATCAGTGCAATTAAAAATGCACTGATTACTGTGTAAATGGCACTCGCAGTGAAGGGGTTAACCACTAGGGGGCGGGGAGGGGTTAAGTGTGTCCTAGGGAGTGATTACTAACTGTAGGGGGATGGGCTGTATGTGTGACGTCACTGATCCCTGCTCCGATGACAGGGAGCAGAGATCGAGTGACACTTGTCACTAGGCAGAATGGGGAGATGCTGTTTACAAGGGCATCTCCCCGTTCGTCCTCTCCGTGAGGCGATCGCGGGTATCCCCACGGCGATCGAGTCCGCGGGACCCGCGACCCGACTCACGGAGCTTCCGGCCTGCGCGCGCGCAATGGCACGGCGGGCAATTCAAATGGACGTACAGGTACGCCCATTTGCCCAGCCGTGCCATTCTGCCCACGTACATCGGCGTGCGCCGGTCGGGAACTAGTTAAGGAGGCCCACGACAGTAATATCTGAGAAGGTCTGAGAAGGCCTGTCGTGCTGCACAGTGCTCTGGACAGTGGTCTGAGGAGGCCTGTATTGCACAGTGCTCTGGATCTTGGTGGTCAGAGGAGGCCTGTAATGCGCACAGTGCTCTGAAAGGTGGTCTGAGGAGGCCTGTCACGCTGCACAGTGCTCTAGATCTCGGTGGTCAGAGGAGGCCTGTAATACACACAGTGCTCTGAAAGGTGAAAGGTGGTTTGAGGAGGCCTGTCATGCAGAGTGCTCAGGGATGCCGGTGGCCGGCCTGTAATGCACATAGTGCTCTGGATGGTGGTCTGAGGGGAGGCCTTTAATGTACATACTCACAGTGCTCTGGGCAATTTGAAGATGACTGTAATGCACAGTGCTCTGGATGGTCGTCTGAGGAGGCCTATAATGCTGCACAGTGCTAACTGCTAAGCACCCTACTCGCTACGTTGCTTGCTGAGAGTTGAAGCACTCACGGGCTCTACACAGGCAGAGCTCCAAGGAAATGGTACGTTCACGTGAGTAAATGTCTCTCCCTCACATTTTTGTTTAGTTTTCGTTCATTGACAAAAACGGAGTTGATTTTCATCATGGTTTTCGTCAATGAACGAAAATATGGTGTACTTTTTTGTTTAGTTTTCGGCACTGTAAATATGCCGCTGACGAAAATTTTTACAAAAATGTTTTCTAAATTACCACTGCTCAGTACATTTACTGTGGACAGCAGGCACAGGCAGGCTGGATCATAGACATGTACCTCATCCAGCCTGTTCTGGGTTAGAGGCGATCTCACAACTGCTGTGTCTACCAGACACTGCCGATTGTGGATCCCAGGCCACACCGGGAATCACGCCGCGGAGCGCCACATAATGCACTGTGAGATCGCAGTGCTTTGAAGGCTGCTGATTAGCCAAAGCATGCACCTGACCTGTATGCTTTGACCAATCACAGCGCAATGTGCTGTGAGAGCCATGATTGGCTAAAGACAGGGTGCCTTTGGCCAATCATAGCTCAGGGGCTAAGTCCATGCCCCACACTATATAAGGCTGCTATCAATGGTGGCCGTATGTGGTGTGTTTATAGTGGAGCTAGATTAAGCAGGTTAGTGGAATGAGCATGCAGTGTAGAATATATAATACAGTGCATTCAGTGTAGTGTATATAATACAGTGCAGTCAGTGTGGAATATATAATACAGTGCAGTCAGTGTAGTGTATATAATAGAGTGCAGTCAGTGCAGAGTATATAGTGCAGTGCAGAGTATATAGTGCAGTGCAGTGCAGCGCAGAGTATATAGTGTAGTGCAGAGTATATAGTGAAATACAGAGTATATAATACAGTGCAGTCAGTGTAGTGTATATAATACAGTGCAGTCAGTGCAGAGTATAGAGTGCAGTGCAAAGTATATAGTGCAGTGCAGAGTATATAATACAGAGTGCACAGTATATGGTGCAGTGCAGAGTATACAATACTGTGCATTGCAGAGTATAAAGTACAGTGCAGGGTATACAGTGAAGCACAGAGTATATAATACAGTGCAAAGCAGAGTATATAGTGCAGTGCAGAGTATATAATACAGTGCAAAGCAGAGTATATAGTGCAGTGCAGAGTATATAATACAGTGCAGTGCAGAGTGTATAGTGCAGTGCAGAGTATATAATACAGCGTAGTGTGGTGTGGATTACATAGTGTAGTGCATTGTATATAATACAGTGTAGTGTAGTGTGAATAACTGGCAGGGTTGGGCTCAGCCCTCCCTTCTCAGTGTTCAGCTGTTGGTTGATTGCAGGCACTCATCGTTCCACAGTGCTTCACCTGGTGACCATTTCCTGCTCGTCAGCCAGCCCCTTCTGGCTATTTTGTTTAAACTTTCTTTATTGTTGTCCATCACATCTCGGCAAATACAGTTCAGTATAAATTCGTTAGTGACAGACTTTTTCTATATCAACATTAGCAGTAATCTGCATATTTGTATTTAACAAAAGTAAATTAAAATAAAATAAAGTAAAAATAAAAAAATAAATAAATAAAGAGAGAAAAAAAAAAGGGGGGGGGGGGGGAACGGCATAGAAAAAGGAGAAAAAAGGGGGGGGGGATAGGGCTGTGTTAAAATTTCTGTTGAGACCGTGAGAACTGATCTCGTGGGTGGTACCAGTATATGCTACATTGAGGTTTACAGGTCCCAGGGGGCGGCGACCAGCAGTAGCCCTCGCCCACCGTAGACCCTCCGACCTGAGCAATAATGATCTTCCGGACCGGGGAGAGGTAAGCCGCGGCCCGTCCGAACCGCCACCACCGGGTGCCCCACCGGGTGCCCCACCGGAGGAGGGGGGCACAAGGCCTCCATCTGTCCTCCCCCAGCGCGCCCCCGGAGCCGCGGGGCCGTCTCCGCCCACACGGCCTCCCCGGCCAGGAAAGCAGCTTTTCCTCAATTTTAACCGGTAAGTTATGTTTAGGTGCCCATACTCTGCGCAATCAACCAACAGTGCCATAAATAATATCACTTGATAGGGTAAGGGAAGTAGGGGTAAGAAGAGAAAAGAGTATAAAAAAGGGTGGAGGAGTGGCAGGGAGAGTGGGTGGGGTAAGGAGGGGTAGATAGGGTCAAACCTTGTTCACTCGTGCTTCTCCGATCATCCACCTCGGACTATCCGCCCCCGGGCAGCCCCTTGGTTCTGGCAAAGGCATCTGAGTCCATGTGCGATCTATATTTCAGTCTTAAGGAGAAACCGTGGTGGGAGCTATTTAGGGTGGGCTCTGTGGCCCAATGTGGGATCCGCCAATTTTAATAGGGAAATGTCCAGGCTAGAGGGTACATAGGAAGTATCCTGGAAGTGTTCTTGCCATATTGACCATATGGCTGTGTGCTTAACTGTAGTGTTTTTGCCCACTGCCACCCATTCCTCTGCTTCCCTTATTGCATTAACCCTGCATATCCACTCGTCTTTGCTCGGTATCTGCTCTTTCTTCCAGAAGATAGGCAGTAGACGTTTAGCGGCATTGAGCAAATGAGGTAGTGCGCTTTTTTTGTAGCGACTAACTGGTACAGGGGGGATATGCAGGAGGAAATGTTTCGGGGAGAAGGGGATCTCTATTCCGAGGATATCTTTAATCTAGTCCTTAATCATCTGCCAATATGTCGTTATTCGTGGGCACTCCCACCACAAATGTAGGAGGGTGCCTCGGCCTCCGCATCCCCGCCAACATCGATCTGAGCTAGCAGGATAAATCCGCGCCAGGTCAGATGGGACTCTGTACCAACGTGTTAATAATTTGTAATTTGTCTCTTGCATCTTAGAGTCCAGCGAGCTGGAGTGTGTGAATTGGTACATACATGCTAGTTGAGGCTCGGAGAACCCCTTCCTAAGGTCTTTCTCCCATGCTCTTATATAAGTAGGTTTAGAGGCCGAGGCCGAGGACCCCAGTAATTGATAAAGTTCAGAAATCATGTGTGGGACAGGTTCTTCCAGTATAAACAGTCCCTCAAAAGGCGAGAGTGTTGAGATGTCCCTAATAGAGTTGCCGTGTACTACAAAAAAGTGGTGCAATTGTCTGTACGTCCAGAAATTTAGGTGTGGGCTACCTGGTCTATTTCCCAGAGACTCAAAGGGCAGAAGCTTCCCACCTCTCAGTAGTTTGCCACAGCTGGCGTTCTTGTCATCTACCCAGGCTTCAAAGAAACCTGCGCGTTCCCCCGGTGCAAACCAGAGGAATCCGCCCAATGGGGCCAGCGGGGACACAGGGGGGGCTAAGTTCAACCTTCTGTTTACTCTGTCCCATGTGTCAAGCGTAGATATCGTCAATGGGGACGTAGAATCTGATAATCCCCTGTGTTCCCGTGAGAGCCACAGGGCGTAGGACAAGTTTCTGCCCGCCATATATTTTTCCATGGTCACCCATAGTTTGGAATGTCCATGGAAGTGCCAATTTAGAGTTCTCTGTAGGGCAATAGCCTGGCAGTATCGCTGTAAGTCCGGGACTCCCAACCCCCCCCGTATCTTTTCGAACGTCTCAGCACCTTCATAGCAATTCGTGGCTTCTTTGAATTCCAAATGAAGGTGGTGATCAAGTTGAATACTTGTTTAAAAAAGGTTTTGGGCAAGCGTATGGGAAGCATCTGCATATAAAACAGAATTCTGGGGAGTACGTTCATTTTTATTATATTTGTCCTGCCTATCCATGTGAAAGCTGTCTTCGTCCAATGTGTTAAGTCTTGTTTAATTTCTGTCAAAAGTCTAGGGAAGTTTGTGGTATATAGAGTGTCAAAGCTATCCGTCAGTTGTATGCCTAGGTAGCGTAGAGAAGATTTAGTCCACGTGAAAGGGAATGCTGCTTTTAAGCTGTTTGTCATGGAGGAAGACAGGTTGACAGGTAGAATTTCCGATTTATTATAGTTGATTTTAAAATTAGAAAGTGTACCAAAGTTTTTGAGTTCCCGCATCAGGACCGGCAACGAGACCAGGGGATTGGTTAGGTGAAACAGTACGTCATCTGCGTAGGCTGAGAGTTTGTGCTCCACAGCACCCACCGTCAGCCCTGTGATATCTGCGTTTGCTCTCACTCTACGAAGCAGTGGTTCTAAGGCCAGGGCGAAGAGGAGGGGGGAGAGTGGGCACCCCTGTCTCGTGCCGTTCCCGATCGGGAACTTGGATGAGAGAATCCCATTAACCCTAACCTGTGCACTAGGTTCCGAGTAAAGGGCCAGTATCCAAGCTAGCATATTTGGGCCCAGCCCCATTGAGGTTAAGACCTCTCTGAGATATGACCAATCTATGCGATCGAACGCCTTCTCGGCGTCGGTGGAGAGTATTAGGTAAGGGGGGGTACATCTTTAGTTTTAGCCCAATGTATAAGTTGAATCGCACGGATTGAGTTGTCTCGAGCTTCGCGTCCTACAATAAAACCCGTCTGGTCTAAGTGAACTATAAGGGGGATAAGGTGTTTCAGTCGGTTTGCAAGGATTTTCGCTAGGATTTTTACGTCCGTATTTAGTAAGGAAATGGGGCGGTAACTCTGTGGGACAGTTGGGTCTTTACCCTCCTTCGGTATAACCGAGATGTGTGCTAAGAGAGCTTCAGATGGGATTTTGCATCCCTTTACTAGGGAATTGAAGTATTTACACATGTGGTTCGTGAGGAGCGGGGAGAATTTGGCATAATATGCTATAGTAAATCCGTCAGGACCTGGGCTTTTCCAGTTGGGTAAAGATTTGATGGTGGACTCAAGTTCCGTGGTAGTGATAGGGGATTCTAGGTCAGCTAGTTGGTCTTCAGTCAGGGAGGGCAGTCCGTTGGTGGATAAGTAATCTCGAATTTTGGTCAGTCTGTTTTCCTTAGCTTCATGGGTAGTTTTCGCATCTAGGTTGTAGAGTTCGGCGTAATAGTCGCGGAACCCTTCTGCTATCTTGGAGGAGTGGAATGTCATATCTCCCGTAGGGGTTCGAAGTTTGTGTACTTGCATTTGGGCCCGTTTTGTCCGAAGCGCTCTTGCGAGCATGCGTCCGCACTTGTTACCATGCTCGTAGTATCGGTGGGATAAGTGTCGCAATTGTTTACGCGCCTGTCGTTCTAACAACCGTGAGAATATGTCTCTGAGTTCCGTTAGTTCTCGTAGGTCATCTGAGGAACCTCCCGCCTTGTGTTTAAGTTCCGCCTGCTGAAGTGCATTTAGAACTCTATTATAGTCAGCTTGCCTTTCTTTCTATAATCTTGACCCCTGTGCAATAAGTTCGCCTCGTACAACGGCCTTGTGACATTCCCATATTGTGCCCTCGCTCAAATCTCCTTGATTATTCTCTCGGAAGTAATTTTTTATCGTGTCTGGGACCTGGGCTTCCACTACAGGGTCATCTAATAAGTATTCATTAAGGCGCCAGTTCCAGGTTTTCCGGGAGCCTGTTAGAATGATAAAAGAGGCCTGGACCGGGGCATGGTCTGAAATGATTATGTTTCCTATGGAAGAGCTTTGAAGGAGCTCCAAGGTCGGGCGGTCAAAATAGACCAAGTCTATACGTGTGTAAACGTTATGTACCGCTGAATAATAACTGTAATCCCTCTCTGTGGGGTGAAGGGCCCTCCAGCAGTCAACTAGGCCCATCATCTGAAGGGATTTTCGAAAGTGCCGAAGGAATGCGTGTGAATGGGAGGGCTTGCTGTGTGAAGTGTCCAGGGATGGGTCTGGGCTCACATTAAAGTCGCCTCCTAAAACTAGAGTACCCTCTCTGAACTCCTCTAGTTTCTCTATGATTGAATCAAGGAAGGTCAATTGATTCGAATTGGGGGAATAGATATTGGCGAGGGTGTATTTAGTACCCGCTATGGTCCCTTTCAGAAAGACATATCGTCCCAGGGGGTCAATCCTGGTGTCTGAATATTGGAAGGGGCAGTTTTTGTGGATAGCTATGGAGGTGCCTCTGGACTTGTTGACTGGGGAGGTACTATGGTACCACTGACTGTAGATATGTGTCGGTAGTTTTGGTATGGCATGGTGTGTGAAGTGTGTTTCCTGTAGGAAAACTATTTGCGCCCTGGACTTTTTTAGTTCCCACCACAGCTTACTCCGCTTACAGGGTGAGCAGAGACCATGAACATTATAAGAGATTACCTTAACCGTTGTCATTGAAGAATGATGTTGTAGGTCGGCTGCGGTCCCGGGGGCGGAGTCCAGAGCGGGCGACGGCAATCGAATAGACCCTGTTAGGGAAGAGGAGAGCAAGAAAGAGGCCAGGGAGGGAGAAGAGAATAGAGGAGGAAAGTGAAAAAACAAAATTAAAAGTGCAATTAAAATTAAAACAAACTTTAACGTCAGCATAACCATATGCAACATTTAAATGTAACGAGAACCTAACAATGGTTCTATATAGGCACAGACTGGGCCCAATGTGCCCCCCTTCTTCAGGGGACCCATTTTGTCCAGGTCCGGTATCCCAAATGGGATTAGTGCCCAAACATGGGCAGCCTACTGGGGGAACGTGAGCCGTCATGGAGGGGAGAAGGGAGAGGGGGTCCGCCCCGCTCCCACCTCTTAAATGCTGGGTTGTGACCCGTAGATGGGGGGGGTTGTTGTAAATGGCATGATAGGGGGTTAGGGGGGGGGAGTTGTATACTTGGGGGAGGCCCGGGGAGAGTAGTACTAGTAGCTAAGGAGGACTGGAAACATCCTCCAACTGTGTCTTTTCAGGAAGCGGGTGAGAGCCTTGACCAGCTTTATATAGGCAGAAGATCGTTGTCGGGACCTGGTGAGACCAGGCTCAGCAGCAGTTAAACTGTAAAGGAAGTTCCAGGTCTGTAGGTGATTTAATAATAAGGGGTGCCTCCGAAACAGGGGAGTAAGGACTCAGTTCGGGATCCTGACGTTACCATCAGTTTCTCAGTGCAGAGGGGCCGGGGGAGGCATCTGACTCTTGCTGGTGGCGACTGCGTCTTCGGCCCCGGCGTTGGGGCATTTGTGTCCAGGGCTGGGGGAGTTCAATGTTTGGAAAGTTCATCATCGTATGGTCCCCTCGCCAATCCGGAAAGTCAACTTTGCCCAGTCCCAGGGCAGAGAGAAAGTGAGGGAGATCATCTCTGGTGCGCAGGGTGGCTGAACGGCCATCTTTAAAGGCTTGTAAGTAAAAGGGAAAGCCCCAGCGGTATGTGAGGCCTGCTTCTTGGAGGGCCAGCAAGACAGGTTTTAGGGCTCGACGTTGCATCAGCGTGCGTCTGGAGATGTCCTGGAAGAAACAGAGGTGGGCGCCGTCGAAGTCAAAATAAGGTCTGTTGCGCATTTTTTGCATTATTCGCTCCTTGAGAGTGTATTTATGCAACTTGCATATTATGTCTCGTGGGTTGTCAGCGTCTTGGGATGGTGGTCGCAGGGCTCGGTGGGCACGATCAATCTCAATGGGCTCTGTATCTGGTAAGTCCAGGATTTCCCTGAATATGCCTTGCAGGGAAGGGATAATGTTCCTGGGGGCTGTTGCTTCTGGCATACCTCGGATACGGATGTTTGCCCTTCTGCTGCGATTTTCAAAGTCGTCAAGTTGTGACAATAATAAGTCCAGCTTTTGATCCTGAGCTGCACATCTAAGCTGCAATGCTGACATAGTGGGAAGAGCCTCATCCAGCCTTTGCTCTATAGTTTCCACTCTGTTGCCCAGGTGTGTAGTGTCCTCTTTGAGTTGTGCTATATCCTCTGTGAATGCCTTTTCCACCCTGGCTGTGAATCTTTCCAAATCCTCTCTAGTGGGGAGGGACCAGATGTGCTTTTTAATGTCGCCCTCTTCTATAAGGTCGGCAATATCCGATCCCCCTGCCCTAGACACAGTGGATCGCGGGGATGTCGGGGGTACAGAGTCACTCACCGATCCGGGTGATGGCTGTGGGGATAGCGCGGCTGGCGTGGTTTGCTTCTGTGCCGGCGCGTGCTGTTTCCCTGTCTTATTGACCGGCGTCATCTTGGATTTCTCCGGGGCCTTGTCGCGGGTCCCGGAAAAATAGGAATCCAGCTGCCCCTGTTGGGTGGTCTCTGTCCCGGAATGGTGGGCTGTATTCCGCCGCCTTTGTGACATGTCCTGGGCCGTGTCAGGGCCCAGGATCGTGGGTATGCTGCTGGGTAAGCTGCGGCGGGAGCGGAGCGCGGACCAGACACGTCCTCACAGCTCCATGTTCAGGACACGCCCCCCCCTTCTGGCTATTTAAACTGCCTGGTTCATTTCTCCCATGCCTTCACCTTGGTCACATAGCTGAAGATTCTCTGCTGTGTTCCTGATAAAGTCTTGCCTGGCTGACGTCCCTTCTGGTTCCTGATCCTGTTTGCTGTCTCCGACTATGGTGATCTCTGGCTTCCTGATTTACTGGCTTGCACTGACTGCCAGCTTTGATTACCGAACCCTGGCTATATTTCGACTACGTTTACTATTTTGTACCATTTTTACCACTATAATAAAAGGTGTGATTTTTACTGCATTTTCTGTCTGTCTGATTCATGGTTCCTGACAGTAGAATGAAGGCCATGAATTCAGAAGATGCAGACAATCCACCTAGTGGTAATATTTTTTCCAGATTGAATGAGCAGGATCACAGCATGGATCAGTTTGCCATAGCATTAGAGATGCTCCTGATTCACACTGCTCACCTGGATCCTTCCACTGTGGCTGTTTCGGTACAGCAGGTGGGGCAGGCCATCCCTGCTGCTGCTCCAGTCTCTGTGCAGGCACCCGCCTTGAATATTACCTCTGTAAGCGATTTGGGGGCGATCCAGTTCAATGCAGAGGGTTTCTCAAGCAGGTTGGGATATACTTTGGGATGCTGCCCCATGCGTTCCCCACAGACAGAAGCAAAGTATGCTTCATCATTTCTTTGCTTTCTGATAGAGCCTTGGCTTGGGCAAACCCTCTATGGGAGATGCAAAAACCCATAGGTGTGCACAGACTATTGCATTAGGGTGTGCATCCCAAAGCTCAAACACACACGCCTTTCTCTGAAGCCTCAGCTGCACGGGGCAGTGAATGAATGGGAAGTGCTCTGTGCTGAGTGGCTTCCTGTTCATTCACAAACTGAAGCATAGTGAACACAATTTACTATGCTTCAGTTATGAATAAACACAGTGAGTGTGTTCCCTGTGTTAATTTAGAATTGGAGGGGGTAGGTAAATGACAAATGTACTAGCCCCTCCCCCTCTCACCCTTCCAAAACATCCTCCACAGCAACCAGATGGAGAGGAGATGAGAGTAGGAACGCCAGCATCACTGCTGGGGGAAAAGGTGAAAGGGGGGGAAGCCTGGGCAGTAGGGGGAATCCATAAGTAGTGATTAGGGTGTGCCTAAGCACACTCGGTACACCCCCTGCGCACGCCTATGCAAAAACCCATTGTCCTGAGTTACCCAGAGTTTGTGACTTCCTTTAAAAAGGTATTTGACGGTCCCGCTCGCTCCACTTCTGCTGCCAAGAGCCTCATGTCCATCAGAGTAGAAAACTGTTGCTGATTACGCCATTGAATTCCATACTCTGGCAACAGAAGTCGCTTGGAACAATGAGGCCCTCGTGGCTGCTTTTTCTCATGGTCTCTCAGATAACATAAGGAATCTAGGATGGAAAATGACCTGAGGGCCTAGTAGATGTTAGGCTCAGCAATGACATGCAATGTCAAGCTGCTGCTAACAAAGCAAACAGAATATTGGCATGCATTAAAAAGGGGATTAATTCCAGAAATAAAACGATAATTCTCCCGCTCTACAAGATTCTGGTCCCGCCACACCTAGAGTATGCTGTCCAGTTCTGGGCACCAGTCCTCTGGAAGATTGTACTGGAAATAGAGCGAGTACAAAAAAGGGCAACAAAGCTAATAAAGGGTCTGGAGGATATTAGTTATGAGGAAAGGTTGTGAGCACTGAACTTATTCTCTCTGGAGAAGAGACGCTTGAGAGGGGATATGATTTCAATTTACAGTTTAACAAGACTCGTGGCCACTCATTAAAATTAGAAGAAAAGTGGTTTAACCTTAAACTACGTAGAGGGTTCTTTACTGTAAGAGCGGCAAGGATGTGGAATTCCTTTCCAAAGGTGGTGGTCTCAGGGGGGGGCATCGATAGTTTCAAGAAACTATTAGATAAGCGCCTGAACGACCACAACATACAGGGATATACAAGGTAATACTGACATATAATCACACACATAGGTTGGACTTGATGGACTTGTGTCTTTTTTTGACCTCACCTACTGTGTAACTATGTAACATCAAATATGAGATTGCAGCCCGGGACATACCTACAGATCTGGAGAAGTTGATAAAGTTTGCCATTCTGATTGACTCGAGACTCCGAGAGAGACCTTCCTTTAAGGAGCACTTGCATAAGCCTCCTGTACGTTTGAGTCCGAGCTTTGCAGTTCCACCTTTGCCTCCCTCACCTCCCATGCCCCCTGGTACCGAGTCTGCCAGTGAAGTAGAACCCATGCAGTTGGGCTTCACACGTCTCTCGGTGGAGGAGAGGGCCTTTAGGAGGAGGGAGAGATTGTGCCTTTATTGTGGCCAGGCTGGTCACTTGTTCTGTCCTACCCATCTGGGAAACGCTTGCACCTGAGCTCTTGTAGGGGACAGACCTTAGGTAGCGTTGTTTCGTCCCCAGTTATCCTGAAGGATAAGCCTTTTGTTCTGGTTACCCTTTCTTGGTCTGAGTCGTCTATCGATACACAGGCTCTAATCGACTCCAGGGATGCAGGTCTGTTCATAGATAGTGCCTTTGTGTCTAAGCACTTTATTCAGCTGCAGCTTCGTGCCACTCCACTTGCCATTGAGGCTATTAATGGGAGACCTCTACAGCCTACCCATGTGACTCATGAGACTGCTCCATTGACCATGACCGTAGGGGGTCTTCACCATGAGATAATACAATTTCAAGTTATTTCCTCATCCCATTACCTGGTGGTTATTGGTTATCCTTGGTTACAGAGGCACAACCCCTCTATTGATTGGCTTCAAGCTGAGGTTCTTTCCTGGTCGCCATAATGCAGTAAGAAATGTTTTAGGAAAGTGGCCAGGGTCTTGTGCACCTCTTCACTCACCTCCCTGCCAGAGGGGTACCATGAATTTGGTGATGTCTTTGCTGCCACACCGGTTGTATGATTGCGCAATTGACCTTCAATCTGGTGCCATGCCTCCTCGTGGCCGGGTTTACCCTTTGTCAGTCTCGGAGGATAAAGCCATGAAGGGCTATGTTGCCGATGCACTTTCTCGAGGGTTCATCCGCAAATCATCGTTTCCTGCTGGTGCTGGCTTCTTCTTTGTGAAGAGTGGATAACTGAGACCTTGTATTGATTATAGGGGTCTCAATCGCATCACAATTAAGAATGCGTATCCGATTCCATTGATTACGGAATTATTTAACCGCCTCAAGGGAGCAACGGTTTTCACGAAGCTTGATCTGAGAGGGGCATACAATCTTGTGAGGATCAAGGAGGGTGACGAGTGGAAAACTGCATTTAATACTAAGACAGGACATTACAAATACCTTGTAATGCCGTTTGGTCTTTGCAACGCTCCTGCAGTTTTTCAGGAATTCATCAACGATGTCCTCCGAGATATGTTGCAGCAATATGTGGTGGTTTATCTCAACGACATTCTCATATATTCTAATTCCCTAGAGAGCCACCACACAGATGTCTCCCGTGTGCTACAGAGGCTGAGAGATAATAACCTGTATTGCAAGTTGGAAAAGTGGGAGTTTCATCGTGAACAGGTTACATTTCTGGGTTGTCATTTCTACTGCTGTTTTTTGATGGATCCAGAGAAACTGCAGTTCTACAGTGGCTTCGACTCGTAGGTCTACGTCCGCTAAAACATTTTCTTGGCTTTGGCAATATTTTATTGGAAGTTTATTCATAACTTCTCTTCTCTGGTCAAACCCCTGACTGATATGACCAGAAAGGACGGTAATTCACAGAATTGGTTTCTGGATTCCATTAAAGCCTTTAAGTCTCTCAAGGCTGCCTTTGTTTCAGTTCCTGTATTGGCACATCCTGATCCCACGTTACCCTTCATTCATAAGGTTGATGCATCTGAGACTGAAGTTGCCCTTTTGTCTCAATGTCCTACCTCTGAGAGCGCTATGCATCCTTGTGGCTACATTTCCAAGAAATTGTCTCTTGCGGAATGCAATCACAAGATTGGGGACAGAGAGTTGTTTGCGATAATTTTAGCTCTTAAAGAATGTAGGCATCTCCTCGAAGGTACTATTGTGCCAGTTCTCATTTTGATTGACCACAAGAATCTCACATTCTTGTCTGAGGCAAAATGTTTATCTCCCAGAAGGGTGCGATGGGCTCTTTTTCTGTCAAGCTTCAATTACATAGACTTGTTCTTACCCAGTACCAAGAATGTAAGTGCTAATGCATTGTCGCAACAGTTTTCCTCTGCTACCAAGATGGAGTCAGTTCCTGTGATACCTCCCGATTGTATTCTGGCCACTGTTCGTGCCAGTCTCACTTCACCCTTGGGTGACAGAATTCTTGCCGTTCAGATCCACTCTCCTCCCGAGAAACCTTGTGACTGCTGCTTTGTCCCTAAAAGTCCCCGCACTGCTTTGCTCCAAACTTACCATTCTCCCAAGGCAGCTGGCCACCCAGGGAAGAATCAACTCGTTTGGGCCATTTCCCAACAATTCTGGGGGCCTAGTCTCCACGCTGATGTAGCCGCCTTCATAGCCGCTTGTTCCATGTGTGCTCAGTGAAAGACACCACGACACCTTCCAGTGGGTCTCCTACAACCCATACCCAATGGAGAGAGGCTTTGGACCCACCCGTCTATGGATTTTATTGAGGAGTTAGCAAACTCCCAGGGCAACACAGTTATTCTTATGGTGGTTGACCGGTTCTCGAAAATGTCACATTGTATCCCACTTAAGAAGTTGCCCACAGCCAAAGAACTGGCGTCCATTTTTGCTCGGGAGATCTTTCGTTTACATGGTCTACCCAAGGTTATCATCTCAGACAGGGGTAGCCAGTTTGTCTCCAGATTTTGGTGAGACTTTTGTGCACAGTTGGGAATTCAGCTTTCCTTCTCCTCTGCGTATCACCCGCAGTCCAATAGGGTCGTAGAGCGAGCCAACCAAGACTTGGATCGGTGTCTTCGCTGCTATATTTCTGACCACCATAACAACTAGTTGGACCTCTTACCTTGGGCAGAGTTTGCTCACAATAGTGCCGTCAATGCCGCTTCCCGATTGTCCCAGTTTTTGGCAAATTATGGTTTCCAACCATCCATGTTGCCTGACTCATTTGCTCCTCAAAGAATTCCTGTGTTAGCGGAGCATCTCTGTGGTCTTCGTTCCACTTGGGTACAGGTCCAAGAGTCCTTGCAACATGACAGTGATAGGTACAGACTCCATGCTAACCGCAGACACCTATCTGCGCCTTCCTACCAGGTTGAAGAGAGGGTCTGGCTGTCATCTGCAACCTCCGACTCCGTGTTCTTTCACTGTTACCTGGCACCATGGTTTATTGGGCAATTACGTAATCTCCGTAAGATCAACCCAGTGGCTTACGCATTAGACCTTCCTTCTAACATGCATATTTTGAATGTATTTCATGTCTCCTTATTAAAAACCTTGGTGTGCAACTGCTTCACTACCTCTGTACCACGTCCTCGCCCTGCTCAGGTTGAAAACCATGAGGTGTATGAGATACAATCAATCATTGACTTCCATAGGTTCCATGGCCACATAAAAGTACATGGTTCATTGGTCCGAAGGAGAGCTCTTGGGTATCATCCTCGGACATACATGCTCCTGTCCTCCTCCGTGATTTCCATAGACGTTTTCCCCTCAAACCTGGTGACCCTCCAAGGGGGAGGGGTCGTTGAGGAGAGGGTACTGTCAGGCCTGGACTCAGCCCTCCCTTCTCAGTGCTCAGCTGTCGGTTAATCGCCAGCACTCATCATTCTACAGTGCCTCACCTGGTGATCATTTCCTGCTCATCAGCCAGCCCCTTCTGACTCTTTAAACTGCCTGGTTAATTTCCCCCATGCCTTCACCTTGGTCACATATCTGAAGATTCTCTGCTGTGTTCCTGTTAAAGACTTGCCTGGCTGACGTCCCTTCTGGTTCCTGATTCTGTTTGCTGTCTCCGACTACGCTGATCTCTGCCTTCCAGATTTACTGGCTTGCACTGACTACCAGCTTTGATTACCAAACCATGGCTATGTTTTGACTATGTTTACTTTTTTTACCACTATATTAAAAGGTGTGATTTTAACTGCATTTTCTGTCTCTGTCTGATTCATGATTTCTGACAATAACAGTATTGTGGTGCTACTGAAGTGTTGGTACAACACTTCTGTGTCACCACTGATCCCATTTTTTTCATTAATCTTTTTTTGCAGTATCAGGTTCTGTTGCTGCATTATTAGTACTCCCCCTTCTGTGTCGCAGGTGTTATTCCTTCCCCGCTGAGAGCTAGATTTAAAAAAAAAAATAATTGTAAAAAAAAAAAAAATATAAATTTTAAAAAATTGGGGGAAAAAACGGCGTGGGGGTACCCTTTGGGTCTGGTATGGATTTTAACTACTTCCCTACCGGCACATTGTAAAATGAAGCAGGAGCACTCCCTCCCTCCTGCAGCCCATCAGAATACCCAAGTACCTATCTGCAGCCCATGCTTTATGGAATATACATTGGGGTGTTTTCCTTCCAAAATGTGGGTAATTCCAATGTCCTGGTGCTCCAGGACCTTCAAAAGTGTAATAGGTAGGAATGAAATTAGATGTGTAATTTATGCTCCTAGAACGCCTGATGGTGCTCCCTGCATGTTGGGCCTCTCTATGTGGCCAGGCTGTGAAAAAGTCTAAATAAGACTAAATAATATCCACAAAGTTGTGTTATTTTTACCAAAGATATGTAGCAGTATAAATTTTGGTCCAAATTTATGAACAAAAGTTACTTTTTTGAAAAATTATTTGATAGAAACTAAAAAAGTGTTTTTTATTTCCACATTTTTGCTCTTTCTTTACTCATATCGCAAAAAAGAAAAAACCCAGTGGTGATTAAATACCACCAAAAGAAAGCTCTATTTGTGTGAAAAAAAAAATAAAAATGTTGTTTGGGTACAGTGTTGCATGGCTGAGTAATTGTCATTCAAACTGTGAGTACTGAAAGCTGAAAATTGATCTGGGCAGGAATGGGGGTGAAAGTGCCCTGTATTGAAGTGGTTAAAGGGAACCCTATGACAGAAGAAAAAAATGGCATGGGTCCCCCCCAAAATCCGCACCAGGCCCTTATCTAAGCATGCAGCCTGGCAAGCTAGTATGGGGGGGACGAGTGAGCCCCCCCTTCCTGAACCATACCAGGCTACATGCCCTCAATATGAGGGGGTGGGTGCTTTGGGGCAGGGGGCTCTCTGCACTCCCCCACCCCAAAGCACCTTGTCCCCATGTTGATGGGGACAAAGGCCTCTTCCCGACAACCACAGGGTTGTCAGGGTTTGCGGGTGAGGGGCTTATCAGAATCTGGAAGCCCCCTTTAGAAAGGGGGCCCCCAGATCCCGCCCCCCCATGTGAATGGGTATTGGGTACATTGTAGCCCTACCCATTCACCAAAAAAGTGTACAAAAGTAAGAGACACAATATACAGTGGCAGAGCCCCCTTTTCCCAATGCACCCCCCCCCCCCATGTTGAGGGCATTTGGACTGTGTGAGAATGAGAATCCCTGTCTCTGGGAAAATGAGTTTAAAATGGACACAGGATTCTCAAAGTGTCAGTTTGAGAAGCTCCAGCAGAAGCTTTGTGAGAAAATTATGTTTTACGCTTTCTATGGATTTGGCAAATCTGGATCAGAGCTGGAGACTTGAAGACTCCAAAGAGCATTGGGTGGGATGGAGTCTTCAGTCTTGTGTCCAGGTTTTCCAGAAATTCTGCAAGTTGTGTGTGTGTCCAGGTATACACACTCGTTATAAGGCAGATCTGAGCATAACTCAGAGGAGGTGGAGTTGGTGTTGGAGCAGTGGCTGCAGCCAGGAGGGCGGTGTGCTCCTGTTTAGGATCCAAGGCAATAACCTTGAGATGGCACTCCATATGGGAGAGGTTACAAGTCAGTGGGCTGAGAGAGTTGGACCAGCTGAGAGAGTTTGAGACACCATAGCTGAGACAACTGGGAGAGAGAGACCAGAGTAAACAGTCAGTCTCAGAGGAGTGACAAAGCCTGGAGGGTCAGGAAAACACCTTCTTGAGGCCAGGAGTGGGCCTGAGCAGCATGGTACTGTGACCGAGGCTGAGTGAGCCTTGAGAGCCATGTGGCTTGGCTTTTTTTTCTGGAGAAGAACCCCTGTGTGGGTAATCCATGTGTGTATGAACTTTCATTATGTTATTTTTAATAAAAGTGGGCTACCAGGCCCTAATTCTGAAGTTTCTATTTGCTGTGAACTCACTAAAAAATGCATCTACCACTGAGCTAGGCATCCCCCATATTACACCTGGTATGGTTCAGAAGGGGGGTGGGCCGCTCGCTCATCCCCTTCCTTTCCTGACCTGCCAGGCTGAATGCTTGGATAAGGGTCAGGTATTGATTTTGGAGGAGACCCCATGCCATTTTTTAAAAAATGTTGGCGTGAGGTTCCCCTCGAAATTCGTACCAGACCTGAAGGGCCGGGTATGGATTGGGGGGGACCCCACGCCTTTTTTTCCCAATCTTTTATTTTATCGCCTGCAATACCCCACTGACAGCTGATGATTCAATGCTTCGTAAGGACGTGGCGGCCGGCTTACCGGCCTGGTCCTTAACAACCAGCTATTCACAGTTAAAGAGAAAAAAAAAATGCATGAAAAATGCATAAAAGCCAAGGGTTTAAAAACGCAAAATGCACCACAAAACACGTTGGAAAAACGCATCAACTGCATATATGTAAACCTAGGGTAAATCAGGATTGATCAATTTTTAAATCTATATCCCATAGTTTGTAGGCTCTATATCCATGGGCATCCATAGAACATTTTTCAGAGGGGGCGCATAATTTTAAGGTTGGAGGCTGCGGAGTGCGGCCATGATACAAGCGTTGGTTAGAGGCTGCTGACAGGATACAGGAGGTGGTTGGAGGCTGCGGACATGATACAGGAGGTGGTTGGAGGCTGCAAACATGGTACAGGCAGTGGTTAGAGGCTGCAGACAGGATACAGGAGGTGGTTGGAGGCTGCAGGCATGATACAGGAGGTGGTTGGAGGCTGCAGGCATGATACAGGAGGTTGTCGGAGGCTGCGGACATGGTACAGGAGGTGGTTGGAGGCTGCGGAGTGGGGACATGGTACAAGAGGTGTTGGAGAATGCAGACATGATACAGGAGGTGGTTGGAGGAATAAGACATCACATACTGTAGATATAGCAGCCATGGATGATGCAGGGGTCCGGTCTCCAGGACTCAGTGTGGCTGTGCATACAGCGGAATGGTGGAAGTGTCCCTCCAGCAGCCATGGATGTATCCATGGCTGCTGGAGAGGGTCTCCCACCACGCCACTGTGAGCACAGCCACACTGAGTCCTGGAGACCGGACCCCTGCACCATCCATCATGGATGGTGCAGGGGTCAGTTTTCTATGTGGCTATGCTTACAGTGGCATGGTGGGAGTCCCCATAGGCTCCAGCTGGGGTCCAGTAGGCATGTTCGCTGATATGCTGCTGACTCCAAGGCAGCTGAATGCCAACTGCTGTCCATTCAAAAATGGCAGCAGGCAGTGCCATTACGTCATTAACTCACTGCTCATGTGCCCGCTCGGCTGAGCATGTATGAGCTTGCCCGAGCAGTTCCAATGTAGACCCGCAGCCATATTTTTCACGGGCATTTACAGGCATCTCAAATATGCATTGAAATTTACAGGCTGGCTGTAAATTTACAGGCAGTTGACAACACTGCAGACACCTTGCCCCCCCATGTGGACGCCCATGTATATATCTTTCACACAAACCAATTAAGCACTTCTCAACCAGCCACAGCAGATATACTGCGGCAGGTTGGCTTCCCTGCACGATTTGACATACCTGTACGTCAGTCCGTGCACTAGCTTTTGTGGGGACTCGCCCGTGGGTCTGACGGACTCGATGTCTGCCAGCCACCCGCGATTGCAAGAAAGAGAGGCAGAACAGGGATCTGCCTTTGTAAACAAGGCAGATCCCCGTTCTGACAGGGGAGGGGACAGATCAGCTGTTCCTAGTGATCAGGAACAGCGATCTCTCTCTTCTCCCAGTCAGTCCGTCACCTATAAAGTTAGAAACACCTCCCTAGGGAACACTTAACCCTTTGATCGCCTCCTAGTGTCAACCCCTTCCCTGCCAGTGTCATTTATACAGTGATCAGTGCATTTTAATAGCACTGATCACTGTATTGGTGTCACCAGTCACCAAAAAGTGTCACTAATGCGGCATACACACGACCGGACTTTCCGGCAGAAGAGGTCCGACGGAATCATTTCATCAGATATTCCGATTGTGTGTGGGCTTCATCGGATTTTTTCCTGCGAAAAAATTCTGATGGACCTAGAAATAGAACATGTTTTAAATCTTTCCAACGGAATCAATTCCTATCGGGAAATATGTTTGTCTGTATACTATTCCGACGGACCAAAAACTACGCAAGGGCAGCTATTGGCTACTGGCTATTTAACTTCCTTTTTCTAGTCCCGTTGTACGTCACCGCGCTCCAAACGATCAGACTTTGGTGTGATTGTGTGTATGCAAGTCCGTTTCAGCGGAACTCTGTCAGAAAAACCGTCAGAGTTTATTCTGACGGAAAAAAACGGTCGTGTGTATGCGGCATTAGGGTCAGATGTGTTCGCCACAATGTCGCAGTCCCGCTAAAAATCGCAGATTGCCGCCATTACTAGTAAAAACAATAAAATAAAAAGTCCCTAAGGCCCCTTTCACACTGGGGAGGTTTGCAGGCGCTATTGCGTTAAAAATAGCGCCTGCAAACCGACCCGAAACAGCCGCTGCTGTCTCTCCAGTGTGAAAGCCCCAAGGAGCAGTGCGCTGGCAGGACGGGAAAAAAAGCCTGCTAGCAGCATCTTTGGAGCGGTGTATACACTGCTCCTGCCCACTGAAATCAATGGGACAGCGCGGCTATACCGCCGGTTTTTAACCCTTTCTCGGTTGCTAGCGGGGGTAAAACTAACAATAGCAGCGCTTTACCGCCGACGCCACCCCAGTGTGAAAGGGGCCTAAATCTTTCCTGTATTTTGTAAACAGTATAACAAACCAATCAATATATGCTTATTTTTTTACCAAAAAAAATGTAGCAGAATACACATTGGCTTAGACTGATGAATACATTTTGTTTTTTTATATATATATATATATATTTTTTTTTTTTTTTTTTTTTGGTAAGTATTATAGCAAAAAGTAAAAAATATATTTTTTTTCAAAATTGTCGGTCTTTTTTTGTTTATAGTGCAAAAAATAAAAACCGCAAAGGTGATCAAATACCAACAAAAGAAAGCTCTATTTGTGGGGGGGGGGGGGATCAATTTTGTTGGGGTACAGCGCCGCACAACCGCGCAATTGTCAGTTAAAAGTACGCAGTGCCGAATCGCAATAAATGGCCTGCACATTAAGGGGGAAAATCTTCCGATCCTTAAGGGGTTAAAGTAGCACAGTACTGATCATAAAACCTTCCGGAGCTGAAGTGGTTACACAAAAAAAAAAAAGACAAAAGGAGCAAACTAGAAACCTTTTCTTAAAAGCTTCGATTTTGCTTGATCCTCTCAGCGCGTCATTAAGCAATGTGTCCTCTAGGTGGCTCTCTATCCCTTTCTATGAGAGGCCAGTGGAAAAAAAAAAAAAAAAAAGCAAGTCTGAGGCAGCGAACGTTCAGCCACCAAAGTGTTAATAGGAGAGTAGATAAAAGCCCCACTAGTAAAAAAGGGGAATAAACTACACACAGACAACGGATTTAATCTGATAACATGCCCTTTTTGTGTATCTATATAGAAATAAATACATTTGTATGTAACAATCCATAAATAAATACTATTTCGACTAATAAACAGGAAGTGAGCAGACTTTAGAGACTTGTAATAAAGTAACAATGGCTGTACATTGGAGCCCATTGATTTAGTATTGTTCGCACCCATAGGAGAAGGTAGCCGTGTATTTCTTATAGGGAGGGTGACCCATAGAAAAGAGCGGTAAAAGCAGCGGTCACTCTCTCCCGCTTGTAGCCGGGACTTGCTGAGGTAAAAGCCGACCTCGCTCACCTTCTTCAGTCACCGGGACCGGGGCTGCACAAGAACAACGACCAAAAAAAAAAAAGAAGAAGAAGAATTCAACAATTACAATTAAACGCAAACTGCCCAACGCGCCTCAAACTCAGCATCCAGCGAAAGAGACGGTTTCAAGCTCCCCTCAACGTGAATTGATTCTACTACGGGCTGCTTTTATTCGGCGCCTGTAAAACGGGGGGGTGTTCGCGTTCCCTCAGGAAATAGTCCCAAACCTCCCCCGGCTTTTCTTTACCACGCGTCTCGTGAATTTCTATCATCCGCAATTTAAAAAGCCGCCCGGCGGTTTGTGTTTGAGCCCGGAGAGCCGGCTTTTGAAGGAGAACGGTAAAGCCGAGAATTTGTCTCCCCCCCAACAGTGGCCGCGGAATGGTTCTTTCCACAATTTATTCCAAGGAAGACTGACAGTTTTTGGGTCATGAAGCAGCTGTTGAAGTCAAGCGGCTGCCCCCCTCCTCTGGAATAAGAAATGAAGCCGTTTTGAAAGTAAATAACTAGAGTCCCGAGTTTACACGGAGAAGAGAAATGTATTCTTTCACAACAGAAACAAACAACTAACCTAACCTGGAACGCTTCATAAAGCAGCTTGTTTTGTGCATGCCTTAGGAAAGGAGAAGCTGCACTTTGATGTCTCACACATGGTGCTCCTTCAGCTGCTACTAAATAAAAAGGGACCATTTCCCTAGAGGTTCCAACTGTCTTCCAGCTTCAGAAAAATAAGGCGGCCAATGGTGCGGAATATGGGAACCAAGCTGGCACTTTATATGTTAATAGGTTCTCCAGGTAAACGGATAGCGACGACGCGCCTTACGACTGGATGCTGCTTGCATGTTGCTTTAAATGTGACCTCCAGGTATGATTTTTCTAGCATAGTCACATTGGTCCTGCTTGGCACAATGTAGGCAGTGGCAGCCACTGCATAAGGGGCTCCGCCTTTTTAATCCATGCGCCCAGCCCCTAATCTACATGTAGAGCGCCGGATGCATGAATTTCGATGGGGCTTTTTTTAAAGCACGTGATTAGAGCCCAAGGCTCTGATTGGCTTTAAAAAAAGGGTGGGCTTAAGAAGTATTGCTCACCCTCAGTTGTGTGACAATAGCAAATTAAAGCGGTTGTATACCCGCTGAAATTTTTTTTTTTTTTTTTACCCCTGTAAAGCAAAAGGCATAATGAGCTAGTATGCACCGCATACTAGCTCATTATGAAATACTTACCTTAGAACGAGGCGTCGGTATCTTACCTGGTCCACGCCGAGGGAGCTGTCATGTTGCCTCGGCGTGTCTTCCGGGTATCGTGGTTCCAGCACTGTGAGTGGCTGGAGCCTGATGTCGTCACTCCCGCGCATGCGCACAGGAGATTTCTTACCCGGCAAGGTCTGGCAGTTGCCGGGCCTTCAGCCGAGAATCCCCTGTGCGCATGCGCCACTGCAGTCAGAGGCTCATAGCAAGGGGAATATCTCCTAAACCGTACAGGTTTAGGAGATATTTTTTTTTACCTACAGGTAAGCCTTATTATAGGCTTTCCTGTAGGTAAAAGTTAAAGAGGAGGAGCCACTGTATTGGCCGGGAGCAGGGGGAGACGCAGGGGGAAGCCGCCAAAGCTGCCCACGACCTGGATGGGGCAAGTGCGGGGCCAATGGGTAGAAGGGTGAGAGATGGGGGGGTTGTTTACCGAGCGACGGGGGGGTGGGTGTTTGACTGGCCGAAAGGGGGGGGGTCGGGTGGTTCGTTAGCCGCCCCCCCCCCCCAAAAAATGGAGCACCACTGAATGTAAGTATGCATTTTTGTCATACCCGAGGGGCTACTATGGAAGCCGGCAGTCACTGTAGTAGTCGGCAATACTATAGTGATCGCCACTATTCTCCGGTTCTTGTGCCAAGCAGCTGCCTTATGCATGGTAACCACAGGAGCTCACCCACTTGGCACTGCCGCCATTCATAACACCTTTTTTTTCAATAAATACAAGGTGTTCTGTGATTGGATGAGGTGGAGAGACGGGGCAGCAATGTGTTGATCTCCACCTCATCCAATGAATACAAGGCTGACTAGGTGGGGAAGTGATGTCACAATCTTCACCTTATTGGATGAATACAGGGCATTCTCTGATTGAATGAGATGGAGAGGCAAGGCAGTGATATCTCAATCTCAACCTCATCTTACAAATACAATGTATTCTCTGATTCAACAAGATGATATACACCTCATCTGATGAATACTGACTGGATGAGACAGAGAGGTGGGACAGTGATGTCACAATCTCCACCTCATCCGATGAATACATGATTGGACAAGATGGAGAGGCCAGGCAGACAGGTAGTGACATCACAAACTCCACCCCATCAAGTAGACACAAGGCAACCTTCATTGTACAAGGTGGAAAGATGGGACAGTGACAACACAATCTCTACTTCATCAAATCAGAGATTGCCTTGTATTTACCTAAAAAAAAATACAAGACTCACTTTGGTTACTATGAAGAGGGGCAGCTGCCTGACATTGGACCTGGAAGACCGCTGCTATCAATGTAACAGTGGCAACAATTAGGTTAGGTTTACACATGTCCGTCTGTGGTTTGCAGCACAGATTCTGATGCGGTTTTGTTCACCGTTGCAGGTGCGAATAAGGTTCGAATTTTTACTTGAATTCTAACCTGAACCAGGCCCAAAATCGCACAGGACAAAAACGGACCGCAGCCGGCCCAGACATGTGTGAAAGTCGGTCCGGTTCACGTTATGCGAATCGGATGCAGTTCAAAATGCATCAAATTCACATATATGTGAACCGAACCTTATAGTGATTTGTAGCTTTTACAAGGATCAGTCAGGTATGAGATATGTATACTTATGTTGGTCCAAGCTGGACCAATGTAACTATGCTATGAATTCATATCCAAACTTTAGCTTTAACCACTTTAAGACCTGGCCTATTTTTCACACTTTTTTTTAAATGTACAAATCTGAATTTCCTGCTATAATATTACTTAAAACCCTAAACTATATATATTTTTTTAAAGCGGAGGCCATAGAGAATGACTTGGGGGGTGTGGCATTTTTTTATGTCACACTGTATTTACGTAGCAGTTTTTCAAACGCATTTTTTTTTTTTGAAAAAATACTTTTTTGAATTTTTATGCACAAAAACACAATACAATACCCAATTATTTGGTAAGGTTTAAAAGATGATGTTATGCTGAGTAAATAGATACCAAACATGTCATGCCCATGCAACGATGACGTAAAAGACGTACATTTTACTATCCATAGGCAATGCTTTAAAAGCCTTTACAGGTTACGACTTTAGATTTACAGAGGAGGTCTGGTGCTGGAATTACTGCCCATGGTCTAACCGTGATACCTCACATGTTTGAGACGATGGCTGTTTGCATGTGTGCAGGACTGATGCGTGTATTCGCCTTTGCGCACAAGTACGGGGGGACGGGGGTGCTTTAATTTTTTTCCTTTAATTATTTATTTTTATTTTTACACTGTAGCTTTAATTTTTTTATCATTTTATTGTTATCACAGGGAATATAAATATCCCTTGTGATAGCAATAGGCAGTGACAGGTACTCTTTATGGAGAGATCTGGGGTCTTAGACACTGAATCCCTCCTATGCCTTTAGAAGCATTTGATCACACCAAGGTCAGTGTGATCAAATGCTTTTTACTTTTAAAATTGGTACCTTTTACATCCGGGGAAACCGGAACTGATGCATACTCCTCTCTTCCGGGTTCCTATATTATAGAGGTGAACAGAGCTGATCTGGTCTCTGTTTGCCTGTATAATCAGCCAGCGGAAGCATGGGCTGGTCAATCAGGACTTCCAGTGGGATGGGAGATCCCGGTAAAGCCGCAGAAGGTAGCGGGAGTGGGGGGGAGGATATTCCCTCCCACTGCTTGTAAAAGCAACCCAGCGGCTAGTTCGCTGCTAGTATTGCTTTTACAAGAGAGCCGACTGTTGGCTCTAAAAAAATACCAGGATGATGCCTGCAGGCATAATTCTGGAACAGCCAATTGAAGGCCATTGACGTACCGGTATGCCTCTGGTCGTCAAATGGTAGCCCCTCTCCAGGATAGAAATGCCTGCCTTCCCACCCTTCCTTCCACAGCCCTGTACCTGATCCCTTCATTTAAAAAAAAAAAATAGCTAAATGCTCTATTCCTTACCTGAAACCATGATCATGTGACACTGCCACCCCTTAGGGTCCCTTCATCAGGGGTCCATGGCACTGCTTGTGAGACGTGGACACGTCCTATTGGATGTTTGGAGCTTTAACTTTACATTAATAGTGAACATAATAGGCCCTCAAAATTTCCACTCGCCTGCTCACATTTGGCGAGTGGAAACAAGCTGAGGGCTAGTTCTGGCTTGGCTCGGGCGTGAAGGCAGGCTGGCCAGCTTGGCTCAGGTGAGAGGCGGGCGGGTCCGGTTGGCTCGGTCCCAGAGGCTGGAAACTGAGAAAGGTAATAGGGTCAAAAAGCCCAGACTACAAAAGGCTGAGCCTCACAGGGGAAAGCAGAATGAGCAGTATATTTGGCCATTGCAAACACGTGTAGTCTATTAGAGGACACTAAGCCCTGTACTGCTGAGCTGGGTGGACAGAGGACTGGACACATGCTGGCTACTAGACTGAGGGCCTACTACTGCCAGTGAATACTGAGCGGCTGTGGGACTACAGAGCCCAGTCTGCTGTACTGAATTCAAACCCTTTGGTCCCAGAGGGTTTTGTATCCAGTTCTTGACACTACTGTTCCATACGTGGCTCTAGACCTGCTACTTGGAAGGGAAAAACTTGAAGAACTTGGGAGTAGCAGCAAAACCCTCTGCCCTGCACTCATTATGTAGCACACTCTTCAACCCTCTACTCGATA